>NW_027617629.1:0-106265 GCF_964187855.1 Myxine glutinosa | reverse complement strand
GGTTTTTCCACACTAATACAAGTGCAAAAGTGGTTTCCTGCACCAACACAAGTGCGAGAAGTGGTTTTTCAACACTAACACAAGTGCGAAAAGTGGTTTTTCAACACTATCACAAGTGCAAAAAGTGTTTTTTCCACACTAATACAAGTGCAAAAGTGGTTTGCTGCACCAACACAAGTGCGAAAGTGGTTTTTCAACACTAACACAAGTGCGAAAAGTGTTTTTCAACACTAACACAAGTGCGAAAACTGGTTTTTCCACACTAATACAAGTGCAAAAGTGGTTTCCTGCACCAACACAAGTGCGAAAAGTGGTTTTTCAACACTAACACAAGTGCGAAAAGTGGTTTTTCAACACTAACACAAGTGCGAAAAGTGGTTTTTCAACACTAACACAAGTGCGAAAAGTGGTTTTCCACACTAATACAAGTGCAAAAGTGGTTTCCTGCACCAACACAAGTGCGAAAAGTGGTTTTTCAACACAAACACAAGTGCGAAAAAGGGGTTTTTCAACACTAACACAAGTGCGAAAAGTGGTTTTTCAACACTAACACAAGTGCGAAAAGTGGTTTTCCACACTAATACAAGTGCAAAAGTGGTTTCCTGCACCAACACAAGTGCGAAAAGTGGTTTTTCAACACAAACACAAGTGCGAAAAAGGGGTTTTTCAACACTAACACAAGTGCGAAAAGTGGTTTTTCAACACTAACACAAGTGCAAAAAGTGTTTTTTTCCACACTAATACAAGTGCAAAAGTGGTTTCCTGCACCAACACAAGTGCGAAAGGTGGTTTTTCAACACTAACACAAGTGCGAAAAAGTGGTTTTTTAACACTAACACAAGTGCGAAAAGTGGTTTTTCCACACTAATACAAGTGCAAAAGTGGTTTCCTGCACCAACACAAGTGCGAAAAGTGGTTTTTCAAACACTATCACAAGTGCAAAAAGTGTTTTTTCCACACTAATACAAGTGCAAAAGTGGTTTCCTGCACCAACACAAGTGCGAAAAGTGGTTTTTCAACACTAACACAAGTGCGAAAAGTGGTTTTTCAACACTAACACAAGTGCGAAAAGTGGTTTTTCAACACTAACACAAGTGCGAAAAGTGGTTTTTCCACACTAATACAAGTGCAAAAGTGGTTTCCTGCACCAACACAAGTGCGAAAGGTGGTTTTTCAACACTAACACAAGTGCGAAAAGTGGTTTTTCAACACTAACACAAGTGCGAAAAGTGGTTTTTCCACACTAATGCAAATGCAAAAGTGGTTTCCCTGCACCAACACAAGTGCGAGAAGTGGTTTTTCAACACTAACACAAGTGCAAAAAGTGGTTTTTCAACACTAACACAAGTGCGAAAACTGGTTTTTCCACACTAATACAAGTGCAAAAGTGGTTTCCTGCACCAACACAAGTGCGAAAAGTGGTTTTTCAACACTAACACAAGTGCGAAAAGTGGTTTTTCAACACTAACACAAGTGCGAAAAGTGGTTTTTCAACACTAACACAAGTGCGAAAAGTGGTTTTTCCACACTAATACAAGTGCAAAAGTGGTTTCCTGCACCAACACAAGTGCGAAAAGTGGTTTTTCAACACAAACACAAGTGCGAAAAGGGGTTTTTCAACACTAACACAAGTGCGAAAAGTGGTTTTTCAACACTAACACAAGTGCGAAAAGTGGTTTTTCCACACTAATACAAGTGCAAAAGCGGTTTCCAGCACCAACACAAGTGCGAAAAGTGGTTTTTCAACACTAACACAAGTGCGAAAAGTGGTTTTTCAACACTATCACAAGTGCAAAAAGTGTTTTTTCCACACTAATACAAGTGCAAAAGTGGTTTCCTGCACCAACACAAGTGCGAAAAGTGGTTTTTCAACACTAACACAAGTGCGAAAAGTGGTTTTTTAACACTAACACAAGTGCGAAAAGTGGTTTTTCCACACTAATACAAGTGCAAAAGTGGTTTCCTGCACCAACACAAGTGCGAAAAGTGGTTTTTCAACACTATCACAAGTGCAAAAAGTGTTTTTTCCACACTAATACAAGTGCAAAATTGGTTTCCTGCACCAACACAAGTGCGAAAAGTGGTTTTTCAACACTAACACAAGTGCGAAAAGTGGTTTTTCAACACTAACACAAGTGCGAAAAGTGGTTTTTCAACACTAACGTCTAACACAAGTGCGAAAAGTGGTTTTTCCACACTAATACAAGTGCAAAAGTGGTTTCCTGCACCAACACAAGTGCGAAAAGTGGTTTTTCAACACTAACACAAGTGCGAAAAGTGGTTTTTCAACACTATCACAAGTGCAAAAAGTGTTTTTTCCACACTAATACAAGTGCAAAAGTGGTTTCCTGCACCAACACAAGTGCGAAAAGTGGTTTTTCAACACTAACACAAGTGCGAAAACTGGTTTTTCCACACTAATACAAGTGCAAAAGTGGTTTCCTGCACCAACACAAGTGCGAAAAGTGGTTTTTCAACACTAACACAAGTGCGAAAAGTGGTTTTTCAACACTAACACAAGTGCGAAAAGTGGTTTTTCAACACTAACACAAGTGCGAAAAGTGGTTTTCCCACACTAATACAAGTGCAAAAGTGGTTTCCTGCACCAACACAAGTGCGAAAAGTGGTTTTTCAACACAAACACAAGTGCGAAAAAGGGGTTTTTCAACACTAACACAAGTGCGAAAAGTGGTTTTTCAACACTAACACAAGTGCGAAAAGTGGTTTTCCACACTAATACAAGTGCAAAAGTGGTTTCCTGCACCAACACAAGTGCGAAAAGTGGTTTTTCAACACAAACACAAGTGCGAAAAAGGGGTTTTTCAACACTAACACAAGTGCGAAAAGTGGTTTTTCAACACTAACACAAGTGCAAAAAGTGTTTTTTCCACACTAATACAAGTGCAAAAGTGGTTTCCTGCACCAACACAAGTGCGAAAGGTGGTTTTTCAACACTAACACAAGTGCGAAAAGTGGTTTTTTAACACTAACACAAGTGCGAAAAGTGGTTTTTCCACACTAATACAAGTGCAAAAGTGGTTTCCTGCACCAACACAAGTGCGAAAAGTGGTTTTTCAACACTATCACAAGTGCAAAAAGTGTTTTTTCCACACTAATACAAGTGCAAAAGTGGTTTCCTGCACCAACACAAGTGCGAAAAGTGGTTTTTCAACACTAACACAAGTGCGAAAAGTGGTTTTTCAACACTAACACAAGTGCGAAAAGTGGTTTTTCAACACTAACACAAGTGCGAAAAGTGGTTTTTCCACACTAATACAAGTGCAAAAGTGGTTTCCTGCACCAACACAAGTGCGAAAGGTGGTTTTTCAACACTAACACAAGTGCGAAAAGTGGTTTTTCAACACTAACACAAGTGCGAAAAGTGGTTTTTCCACACTAATGCAAATGCAAAAGTGGTTTCCTGCACCAACACAAGTGCGAGAAGTGGTTTTTCAACACTAACACAAGTGCAAAAAGTGGTTTTTCAACACTAACACAAGTGCGAAAACTGGTTTTTCCACACTAATACAAGTACAAAAGTGGTTTCCTGCACCAACACAAGTGCGAAAAGTGGTTTTTCAACACTAACACAAGTGCGAAAAGTGGTTTTTCAACACTAACACAAGTGCGAAAAGTGGTTTTTCAACACTAACACAAGTGCGAAAAGTGTTTTTTCCACACTAATACAAGTGCAAAAGTGGTTTCCTGCACCAACACAAGGGCGAAAAGTGGTTTTTCAACACAAACACAAGTGCGAAAAGGGGTTTTTCAACACTAACACAAGTGCGAAAAGTGGTTTTTCAACACTAACACAAGTGCGAAAAGTGGTTTTTCCACACTAATACAAGTGCAAAAGCGGTTTCCAGCACCAACACAAGTGCGAAAAGTGGTTTTTCAACACTAACACAAGTGCGAAAAGTGGTTTTTCAACACTATCACAAGTGCAAAAAGTGTTTTTTCCACACTAATACAAGTGCAAAAGTGGTTTCCTGCACCAACACAAGTGCGAAAAGTGGTTTTTCAACACTAACACAAGTGCGAAAAGTGGTTTTTTAACACTAACACAAGTGCGAAAAGTGGTTTTTCCACACTAATACAAGTGCAAAAGTGGTTTCCTGCACCAACACAAGTGCGAAAAGTGGTTTTTCAACACTATCACAAGTGCAAAAAGTGTTTTTTCCACACTAATACAAGTGCAAAATTGGTTTCCTGCACCAACACAAGTGCGAAAAGTGGTTTTTCAACACTAACACAAGTGCGAAAAGTGGTTTTTCAACACTAACACAAGTGCGAAAAGTGGTTTTTCAACACTAACGTCTAACACAAGTGCGAAAAGTGGTTTTTCCACACTCATACAAGTGCAAAAGTGGTTTCCTGCACCAACACAAGTGCGAAAAGTGGTTTTTCAACACTAACACAAGTGCGAAAAGTGGTTTTTCAACACTATCACAAGTGCAAAAAGTGTTTTTTCCACACTAATACAAGTGCAAAAGTGGTTTCCTGCACCAACACAAGTGCGAAAAGTGGTTTTTCAACACCAACACAAGTGCGAAAAGTGGTTTTTCAACACTAACACAAGTGCGAAAAGTGGTTTTCCACACTAGTACAAGTGCAAAAGTGGTTTCCTGCACCAAAACAAGTGCGAAAAGTGGTTTTTCAACACTAACACAAGTGCGAAAAGTGGTTTTTCAACACTATCACAAGTGCGAAAAGTAGTTTTTCAACACTAACACAAGTGCGAAAAGTGGTTTTTCAACACTAACACAAGTGCGAAAAGTGGTTTTTCAACACTAACACAAGTGCGAAAAGTGGTTTTTCCACACTAATACAAGTGCAAAAGTGGTTTTTCAACACTATCACAAGTGCAAAAAGTGTTTTTTCCACACTAATACAAGTGCAAAAGTGGTTTTTCAACACTATCACAAGTGCAAAAAGTGTTTTTTCCACACTAATACAAGTGCAAAAGTGGTTTCCTGCACCAACACAAGTGCGAAAAGTGGTTTTTCAACACTAACACAAGTGCGAAAAGTGGTTTTTCAACACTAACACAAGTGCGAAAAGTGGTTTTCCACACTAATACAAGTGCAAAAGTGGTTTCCTGCACCAACACAAGTGCGAAAGGTCGTTTTTCAACACTAACACAAGTGCGAAAAGTGGTTTTTCAACACTAACACAAGTGCGAAAAGTGGTTTTTCCACACTAATGCAAATGCAAAAGTGGTTTCCTGCACCAACACAAGTGCGAGAAGTGGTTTTTCAACACTAACACAAGTGCAAAAAGTGGTTTTTCAACACTAACACAAGTGCGAAAACTGGTTTTTCCACACTAATACAAGTGCAAAAGTGGTTTCCTGCACCAACACAAGTGCGAAAAGTGGTTTTTCAACACTAACACAAGTGCGAAAAGTGGTTTTTCAACACTAACACAAGTGCGAAAAGTGGTTTTTCAACACTAACACAAGTGCGAAAAGTGGTTTTTCCACACTAATACAAGTGCAAAAGTGGTTTCCTGCACCAACACAAGTGCGAAAAGTGGTTTTTCAACACAAACACAAGTGCGAAAAGGGGTTTTTCAACACTAACACAAGTGCGAAAAGTGGTTTTTCAACACTAACACAAGTGCGAAAAGTGGTTTTTCCACACTAATACAAGTGCAAAAGCGGTTTCCAGCACCAACACAAGTGCGAAAAGTGGTTTTTCAACACTAACACAAGTGCGAAAAGTGGTTTTTCAACACTATCACAAGTGCAAAAAGTGTTTTTTCCACACTAATACAAGTGCAAAAGTGGTTTCCTGCACCAACACAAGTGCGAAAAGTGGTTTTTCAACACTAACACAAGTGCGAAAAGTGGTTTTTTAACACTAACACAAGTGCGAAAAGTGGTTTTTCCACACTAATACAAGTGCAAAAGTGGTTTCCTGCACCAACACAAGTGCGAAAAGTGGTTTTTCAACACTATCACAAGTGCAAAAAGTGTTTTTTCCACACTAATACAAGTGCAAAAGTGGTTTCCTGCACCAACACAAGTGCGAAAAGTGGTTTTTCAACACTAACACAAGTGCGAAAAGTGGTTTTTCAACACTAACACAAGTGCGAAAAGTGGTTTTTCAACACTAACGTCTAACACAAGTGCGAAAAGTGGTTTTTCCACACTAATACAAGTGCAAAAGTGGTTTCCTGCACCAACACAAGTGCGAAAAGTGGTTTTTCAACACTAACACAAGTGCGAAAAGTGGTTTTTCAACACTATCACAAGTGCAAAAAGTGTTTTTTCCACACTAATACAAGTGCAAAAGTGGTTTCCTGCACCAACACAAGTGCGAAAAGTGGTTTTTCAACACTAACACAAGTGCGAAAAGTGGTTTTCCACACTAGTACAAGTGCAAAAGTGGTTTCCTGCACCAAAACAAGTGCGAAAAGTGGTTTTTCAACACTAACACAAGGGCGAAAAGTGGTTTTTCAACACTATCACAAGTGCGAAAAGTAGTTTTTCAACACTAACACAAGTGCGAAAAGTGGTTTTTCAACACTAACACAAGTGCGAAAAGTGGTTTTTCAACACTAACACAAGTGCGAAAAGTGGTTTTTCAACACTAACGTCTAACACAAGTGCGAAAAGTGGTTTTTCCACACTAATACAAGTGCAAAAGTGGTTTCCTGCACCAACACAAGTGCGAAAAGTGGTTTTTCAACACTAACACAAGTGCGAAAAGTGGTTTTTCAACACTATCACAAGTGCAAAAAGTGTTTTTTCCACACTAATACAAGTGCAAAAGTGGTTTCCTGCACCAACACAAGTGCGAAAAGTGGTTTTTCAACACTAACACAAGTGCGAAAAGTGGTTTTCCACACTAGTACAAGTGCAAAAGTGGTTTCCTGCACCAAAACAAGTGCGAAAAGTGGTTTTTCAACACTAACACAAGTGCGAAAAGTGGTTTTTCAACACTATCACAAGTGCGAAAAGTAGTTTTTCAACACTAACACAAGTGCGAAAAGTGGTTTTTCAACACTAACACAAGTGCGAAAAGTGGTTTTTCAACACTAACACAAGTGCGAAAAGTGGTTTTTCCACACTAATACAAGTGCAAAAGTGGTTTTTCAACACTATCACAAGTGCAAAAAGTGTTTTTTCCACACTAATACAAGTGCAAAAGTGGTTTTTCAACACTATCACAAGTGCAAAAAGTGTTTTTTCCACACTAATACAAGTGCAAAAGTGGTTTCCTGCACCAACACAAGTGCGAAAAGTGGTTTTTCAACACTAACACAATGGCGAAAAGTGGTATTTCAACACTAACACAAGTGCGAAAAGTGGTTTTTCAAAACTAACACAAGTGCAAAAAGTGGTTTTTCCACACTAATACAAGTGCAAAAGTGGTTTGCTGCACCAACACAAGTGCGAAAAGTGGTTTTTCAACACTATCACAAGTGCAAAAGGTGTTTTTTCCACACTAATACAAGTGCAAAAGTGGTTTCCTGCACCAACACAAGTGCAAAAAGTGGTTTTTCAACACTAACACAAGTGCGAAAAGTGGTTTTTCAACACTAACACAAGTGCGAAAAGTGGTTTTTCCACACTAATACAAGTGCAAAAGTGGTTTCCTGCACCAACACAAGTGCGAAAAGTGGTTTTTCAACACTAACACAAGTGTGAAAAGTGGTTTTTCAACACTATCACAAGTGCAAAAAGTGTTTTTTCCACACTAATACAAGTGCAAAAGTGGTTTCCTGCACCAACACAAGTGCTAAAAGTGGTTTTTCAACACTAACACAAGTGCGAAAAGTGGTTTTTCAACACTAACACAAGTGCGAAAAGTGGTTTTTCAACACTAACACAAGTGCGAAAAGTGGTTTTTCCACACTAATACAAGTGCAAAAGTGGTTTCCTGCACCAACACAAGTGCGAAAAGTGGTTTTTCAACACTAACACAAGTGCAAAAAGTGGTTTTTCAACACTATCACAAGTGCAAAAAGTGTTTTTTCCACACGAATACAAGTGCAAAAGTGGTTTCCTGCACCAACACAAGTGCGAAAAGTGGCTTTTCAACACTAACACAAGTGCGAAAAGTGGTTTTTCAACACTAACACAAGTGCGAAAAGTGGTTTTTCAACACTAACACAAGTGCGAAAAGTGGTTTTTCCACACTAATACAAGTGCAAAAGCGGTTTCCAGCACCAACACAAGTGCGAAAAGTGGTTTTTCAACACTAACACAAGTGCGAAAAGTGGTTTTTCAACACTATCACAAGTGCAAAAAGTGTTTTTTCCACACTAATACAAGTGCAAAAGTGGTTTCCTGCACCAACACAAGTGCGAAAAGTGGTTTTTCAACACTAACACAAGTGCGAAAAGTGGTTTTTTAACACTAACACAAGTGCGAAAAGTGGTTTTTCCACACTAATACAAGTGCAAAAGTGGTTTCCTGCACCAACACAAGTGCGAAAAGTGGTTTTTCAACACTATCACAAGTGCAAAAAGTGTTTTTTCCACACTAATACAAGTGCAAAAGTGGTTTCCTGCACCAACACAAGTGCGAAAAGTGGTTTTTCAACACTAACACAAGTGCGAAAAGTGGTTTTTCAACACTAACACAAGTGCGAAAAGTGGTTTTTCAACACTAACGTCTAACACAAGTGCGAAAAGTGGTTTTTCCACACTAATACAAGTGCAAAAGTGGTTTCCTGCACCAACACAAGTGCGAAAAGTGGTTTTTCAACACTAACACAAGTGCGAAAAGTGGTTTTTCAACACTATCACAAGTGCAAAAAGTGTTTTTTCCACACTAATACAAGTGCAAAAGTGGTTTCCTGCACCAACACAAGTGCGAAAAGTGGTTTTTCAACACTAACACAAGTGCGAAAAGTGGTTTTTCAACACTAACACAAGTGCGAAAAGTGGTTTTCCACACTAGTACAAGTGCAAAAGTGGTTTCCTGCACCAAAACAAGTGCGAAAAGTGGTTTTTCAACACTAACACAAGTGCGAAAAGTGGTTTTTCAACACTATCACAAGTGCGAAAAGTAGTTTTTCAACACTAACACAAGTGCGAAAAGTGGTTTTTCAACACTAACACAAGTGCGAAAAGTGGTTTTTCAACACTAACACAAGTGCGAAAAGTGGTTTTTCCACACTAATACAAGTGCAAAAGTGGTTTTTCAACACTATCACAAGTGCAAAAAGTGTTTTTTCCACACTAATACAAGTGCAAAAGTGGTTTTTCAACACTATCACAAGTGCAAAAAGTGTTTTTTCCACACTAATACAAGTGCAAAAGTGGTTTCCTGCACCAACACAAGTGCGAAAAGTGGTTTTTCAACACTAACACAATGGCGAAAAGTGGTATTTCAACACTAACACAAGTGCGAAAAGTGGTTTTTCAACACTAACACAAGTGCAAAAAGTGGTTTTTCCACACTAATACAAGTGCAAAAGTGGTTTACTGCACCAACACAAGTGCGAAAAGTGGTTTTTCAACACTATCACAAGTGCAAACGGTGTTTTTTCCACACTAATACAAGTGCAAAAGTGGTTTCCTGCACCAACACAAGTGCGAAAGGTGGTTTTTCAACACTAACACAAGTGCGAAAAGTGGTTTTTCAACACTAACACAAGTGCGAAAAGTGGTTTTTCCACACTAATGCAAATGCAAAAGTGGTTTCCTGCACCAACACAAGTGCGAGAAGTGGTTTTTCAACACTAACACAAGTGCAAAAAGTGGTTTTTCAACACTAACACAAGTGCGAAAACTGGTTTTTCCACACTAATACAAGTGCAAAAGTGGTTTCCTGCACCAACACAAGTGCGAAAAGTGGTTTTTCAACACTAACACAAGTGCGAAAAGTGGTTTTTCAACACTAACACAAGTGCGAAAAGTGGTTTTTCAACACTAACACAAGTGCGAAAAGTGGTTTTTCCACACTAATACAAGTGCAAAAGTGGTTTCCTGCACCAACACAAGTGCGAAAAGTGGTTTTTCAACACAAACACAAGTGCGAAAAGGGGTTTTTCAACACTAACACAAGTGCGAAAAGTGGTTTTTCAACACTAACACAAGTGCGAAAAGTGGTTTTTCCACACTAATACAAGTGCAAAAGCGGTTTCCAGCACCAACACAAGTGCGAAAAGTGGTTTTTCAACACTAACACAAGTGCGAAAAGTGGTTTTTCAACACTATCACAAGTGCAAAAAGTGTTTTTTCCACACTAATACAAGTGCAAAAGTGGTTTCCTGCACCAACACAAGTGCGAAAAGTGGTTTTTCAACACTAACACAAGTGCGAAAAGTGGTTTTTTAACACTAACACAAGTGCGAAAAGTGGTTTTTCCACACTAATACAAGTGCAAAAGTGGTTTCCTGCACCAACACAAGTGCGAAAAGTGGTTTTTCAACACTATCACAAGTGCAAAAAGTGTTTTTTCCACACTAATACAAGTGCAAAAGTGGTTTCCTGCACCAACACAAGTGCGAAAAGTGGTTTTTCAACACTAACACAAGTGCGAAAAGTGGTTTTTCAACACTAACACAAGTGCGAAAAGTGGTTTTTCAACACTAACGTCTAACACAAGTGCGAAAAGTGGTTTTTCCACACTAATACAAGTGCAAAAGTGGTTTCCTGCACCAACACAAGTGCGAAAAGTGGTTTTTCAACACTAACACAAGTGCGAAAAGTGGTTTTTCAACACTATCACAAGTGCAAAAAGTGTTTTTTCCACACTAATACAAGTGCAAAAGTGGTTTCCTGCACCAACACAAGTGCGAAAAGTGGTTTTTCAACACTAACACAAGTGCGAAAAGTGGTTTTCCACACTAGTACAAGTGCAAAAGTGGTTTCCTGCACCAAAACAAGTGCGAAAAGTGGTTTTTCAACACTAACACAAGGGCGAAAAGTGGTTTTTCAACACTATCACAAGTGCGAAAAGTAGTTTTTCAACACTAACACAAGTGCGAAAAGTGGTTTTTCAACACTAACACAAGTGCGAAAAGTGGTTTTTCAACACTAACACAAGTGCGAAAAGTGGTTTTTCAACACTAACGTCTAACACAAGTGCGAAAAGTGGTTTTTCCACACTAATACAAGTGCAAAAGTGGTTTCCTGCACCAACACAAGTGCGAAAAGTGGTTTTTCAACACTAACACAAGTGCGAAAAGTGGTTTTTCAACACTATCACAAGTGCAAAAAGTGTTTTTTCCACACTAATACAAGTGCAAAAGTGGTTTCCTGCACCAACACAAGTGCGAAAAGTGGTTTTTCAACACTAACACAAGTGCGAAAAGTGGTTTTCCACACTAGTACAAGTGCAAAAGTGGTTTCCTGCACCAAAACAAGTGCGAAAAGTGGTTTTTCAACACTAACACAAGTGCGAAAAGTGGTTTTTCAACACTATCACAAGTGCGAAAAGTAGTTTTTCAACACTAACACAAGTGCGAAAAGTGGTTTTTCAACACTAACACAAGTGCGAAAAGTGGTTTTTCAACACTAACACAAGTGCGAAAAGTGGTTTTTCCACACTAATACAAGTGCAAAAGTGGTTTTTCAACACTATCACAAGTGCAAAAAGTGTTTTTTCCACACTAATACAAGTGCAAAAGTGGTTTTTCAACACTATCACAAGTGCAAAAAGTGTTTTTTCCACACTAATACAAGTGCAAAAGTGGTTTCCTGCACCAACACAAGTGCGAAAAGTGGTTTTTCAACACTAACACAATGGCGAAAAGTGGTATTTCAACACTAACACAAGTGCGAAAAGTGGTTTTTCAAAACTAACACAAGTGCAAAAAGTGGTTTTTCCACACTAATACAAGTGCAAAAGTGGTTTGCTGCACCAACACAAGTGCGAAAAGTGGTTTTTCAACACTATCACAAGTGCAAAAGGTGTTTTTTCCACACTAATACAAGTGCAAAAGTGGTTTCCTGCACCAACACAAGTGCAAAAAGTGGTTTTTCAACACTAACACAAGTGCGAAAAGTGGTTTTTCAACACTAACACAAGTGCGAAAAGTGGTTTTTCCACACTAATACAAGTGCAAAAGTGGTTTCCTGCACCAACACAAGTGCGAAAAGTGGTTTTTCAACACTAACACAAGTGTGAAAAGTGGTTTTTCAACACTATCACAAGTGCAAAAAGTGTTTTTTCCACACTAATACAAGTGCAAAAGTGGTTTCCTGCACCAACACAAGTGCTAAAAGTGGTTTTTCAACACTAACACAAGTGCGAAAAGTGGTTTTTCAACACTAACACAAGTGCGAAAAGTGGTTTTTCAACACTAACACAAGTGCGAAAAGTGGTTTTTCCACACTAATACAAGTGCAAAAGTGGTTTCCTGCACCAACACAAGTGCGAAAAGTGGTTTTTCAACACTAACACAAGTGCAAAAAGTGGTTTTTCAACACTATCACAAGTGCAAAAAGTGTTTTTTCCACACGAATACAAGTGCAAAAGTGGTTTCCTGCACCAACACAAGTGCGAAAAGTGGCTTTTCAACACTAACACAAGTGCGAAAAGTGGTTTTTCAACACTAACACAAGTGCGAAAAGTGGTTTTTCAACACTAACACAAGTGCGAAAAGTGGTTTTTCCACACTAATACAAGTGCAAAAGCGGTTTCCAGCACCAACACAAGTGCGAAAAGTGGTTTTTCAACACTAACACAAGTGCGAAAAGTGGTTTTTCAACACTATCACAAGTGCAAAAAGTGTTTTTTCCACACTAATACAAGTGCAAAAGTGGTTTCCTGCACCAACACAAGTGCGAAAAGTGGTTTTTCAACACTAACACAAGTGCGAAAAGTGGTTTTTTAACACTAACACAAGTGCGAAAAGTGGTTTTTCCACACTAATACAAGTGCAAAAGTGGTTTCCTGCACCAACACAAGTGCGAAAAGTGGTTTTTCAACACTATCACAAGTGCAAAAAGTGTTTTTTCCACACTAATACAAGTGCAAAAGTGGTTTCCTGCACCAACACAAGTGCGAAAAGTGGTTTTTCAACACTAACACAAGTGCGAAAAGTGGTTTTTCAACACTAACACAAGTGCGAAAAGTGGTTTTTCAACACTAACGTCTAACACAAGTGCGAAAAGTGGTTTTTCCACACTAATACAAGTGCAAAAGTGGTTTCCTGCACCAACACAAGTGCGAAAAGTGGTTTTTCAACACTAACACAAGTGCGAAAAGTGGTTTTTCAACACTATCACAAGTGCAAAAAGTGTTTTTTCCACACTAATACAAGTGCAAAAGTGGTTTCCTGCACCAACACAAGTGCGAAAAGTGGTTTTTCAACACTAACACAAGTGCGAAAAGTGGTTTTTCAACACTAACACAAGTGCGAAAAGTGGTTTTCCACACTAGTACAAGTGCAAAAGTGGTTTCCTGCACCAAAACAAGTGCGAAAAGTGGTTTTTCAACACTAACACAAGTGCGAAAAGTGGTTTTTCAACACTATCACAAGTGCGAAAAGTAGTTTTTCAACACTAACACAAGTGCGAAAAGTGGTTTTTCAACACTAACACAAGTGCGAAAAGTGGTTTTTCAACACTAACACAAGTGCGAAAAGTGGTTTTTCCACACTAATACAAGTGCAAAAGTGGTTTTTCAACACTATCACAAGTGCAAAAAGTGTTTTTTCCACACTAATACAAGTGCAAAAGTGGTTTTTCAACACTATCACAAGTGCAAAAAGTGTTTTTTCCACACTAATACAAGTGCAAAAGTGGTTTCCTGCACCAACACAAGTGCGAAAAGTGGTTTTTCAACACTAACACAATGGCGAAAAGTGGTATTTCAACACTAACACAAGTGCGAAAAGTGGTTTTTCAACACTAACACAAGTGCAAAAAGTGGTTTTTCCACACTAATACAAGTGCAAAAGTGGTTTACTGCACCAACACAAGTGCGAAAAGTGGTTTTTCAACACTATCACAAGTGCAAACGGTGTTTTTTCCACACTAATACAAGTGCAAAAGTGGTTTCCTGCACCAACACAAGTGCAAAAAGTGGTTTTTCAACACTAACACAAGTGCGAAAAGTGGTTTTTCAACACTAACACAAGTGCGAAAAGTGGTTTTTCCACACTAATACAAGTGCAAAAGTGGTTTCCTGCACCAACACAAGTGCGAAAAGTGGTTTTTCAACACTAACACAAGTGTGAAAAGTGGTTTTTCAACACTATCACAAGTGCAAAAAGTGTTTTTTCCACACTAATACAAGTGCAAAAGTGGTTTCCTGCACCAACACAAGTGCTAAAAGTGGTTTTTCAACACTAACACAAGTGCGAAAAGTGGTTTTTCAACACTAATAACACAAGTGCGAAAAGTGGTTTTTCAACACTAACACAAGTGCGAAAAGTGGTTTTTCCACACTAATACAAGTGCAAAAGTGGTTTCCTGCACCAACACAAGTGCGAAAAGTGGTTTTTCAACACTAACACAAGTGCAAAAAGTGGTTTTTCAACACTATCACAAGTGCAAAAAGTGTTTTTTCCACACGAATACAAGTGCAAAAGTGGTTTCCTGCACCAACACAAGTGCGAAAAGTGGCTTTTCAACACTAACACAAGTGCGAAAAGTGGTTTTTCAACACTAACACAAGTGCGAAAAGTGGTTTTTCAACACTAACACAAGTGCGAAAAGTGGTTTTTCCACACTAATACAAGTGCAAAAGTGGTTTCCTGCACCAACACAAGTGCGAAAAGTGGCTTTTCAACACTAACACAAGTGCGAAAAGTGGTTTTTCAACACTAACACAAGTGCGAAAAGTGGTTTTTCAACACTAACACAAGTGCGAAAAGTGGTTTTTCCACACTAATACAAGTGCAAAAGCGGTTTCCAGCACCAACACAAGTGCGAAAAGTGGTTTTTCAACACTAACACAAGTGCGAAAAGTGGTTTTTCAACACTATCACAAGTGCAAAAAGTGTTTTTTCCACACTAATACAAGTGCAAAAGTGGTTTCCTGCACCAACACAAGTGCGAAAAGTGGTTTTTCAACACTAACACAAGTGCGAAAAGTGGTTTTTTAACACTAACACAAGTGCGAAAAGTGGTTTTTCCACACTAATACAAGTGCAAAAGTGGTTTCCTGCACCAACACAAGTGCGAAAAGTGGTTTTTCAACACTATCACAAGTGCAAAAAGTGTTTTTTCCACACTAATACAAGTGCAAAAGTGGTTTCCTGCACCAACACAAGTGCGAAAAGTGGTTTTTCAACACTAACACAAGTGCGAAAAGTGGTTTTTCAACACTAACACAAGTGCGAAAAGTGGTTTTTCAACACTAACGTCTAACACAAGTGCGAAAAGTGGTTTTTCCACACTAATACAAGTGCAAAAGTGGTTTCCTGCACCAACACAAGTGCGAAAAGTGGTTTTTCAACACTAACACAAGTGCGAAAAGTAGTTTTTCAACACTATCACAAGTGCAAAAAGTGTTTTTTCCACACTAATACAAGTGCAAAAGTGGTTTCCTGCACCAACACAAGTGCGAAAAGTGGTTTTTCAACACTAACACAAGTGCGAAAAGTGGTTTTTCAACACTAACACAAGTGCGAAAAGTGGTTTTCCACACTAGTACAAGTGCAAAAGTGGTTTCCTGCACCAAAACAAGTGCGAAAAGTGGTTTTTCAACACTAACACAAGTGCGAAAAGTGGTTTTTCAACACTATCACAAGTGCGAAAAGTAGTTTTTCAACACTAACACAAGTGCGAAAAGTGGTTTTTCAACACTAACACAAGTGCGAAAAGTGGTTTTTCAACACTAACACAAGTGCGAAAAGTGGTTTTTCCACACTAATACAAGTGCAAAAGTGGTTTTTCAACACTATCACAAGTGCAAAAAGTGGTTTTTCCACACTAATACAAGTGCAAAAGTGGTTTTTCAACACTATCACAAGTGCAAAAAGTGTTTTTTCCACACTAATACAAGTGCAAAAGTGGTTTCCTGCACCAACACAAGTGCGAAAAGTGGTTTTTCAACACTAACACAATGGCGAAAAGTGGTATTTCAACACTAACACAAGTGCGAAAAGTGGTTTTTCAACACTAACACAAGTGCAAAAAGTGGTTTTTCCACACTAATACAAGTGCAAAAGTGGTTTGCTGCACCAACACAAGTGCGAAAAGTGGTTTTTCAACACTAACACAAGTGTGAAAAGTGGTTTTTCAACACTATCACAAGTGCAAAAGGTGTTTTTTCCACACTAATACAAGTGCAAAAGTGGTTTCCTGCACCAACACAAGTGCAAAAAGTGGTTTTTCAACACTAACACAAGTGCGAAAAGTGGTTTTTCAACACTAACACAAGTGCGAAAAGTGGTTTTTCCACACTAATACAAGTGCAAAAGTGGTTTCCTGCACCAACACAAGTGCGAAAAGTGGTTTTTCAACACTAACACAAGTGTGAAAAGTGGTTTTTCAACACTATCACAAGTGCAAAAAGTGTTTTTTCCACACTAATACAAGTGCAAAAGTGGTTTCCTGCACCAACACAAGTGCTAAAAGTGGTTTTTCAACACTAACACAAGTGCGAAAAGTGGTTTTTCAACACTAACACAAGTGCGAAAAGTGGTTTTTCAACACTAACACAAGTGCGAAAAGTGGTTTTTCCACACTAATACAAGTGCAAAAGTGGTTTCCTGCACCAACACAAGTGCGAAAAGTGGTTTTTCAACACTAACACAAGTGCAAAAAGTGGTTTTTCAACACTATCACAAGTGCAAAAAGTGTTTTTTCCACACGAATACAAGTGCAAAAGTGGTTTCCTGCACCAACACAAGTGCGAAAAGTGGCTTTTCAACACTAACACAAGTGCGAAAAGTGGTTTTTCAACACTAACACAAGTGCGAAAAGTGGTTTTTCAACACTAACACAAGTGCGAAAAGTGGTTTTTCCACACTAATACAAGTGCAAAAGTGGTTTTTCAACACTAACACAAGTGCGAAAAGTGGTTTTTCAACACTAACTCAAGTGCGAAAAGTGGTTTTTCAACACTATCACAAGTGCAAAAAGTGTTTTTTCCACACTAATACAAGTGCAAAAGTGGTTTCCTGCACCAACACAAGTGCGAAAAGTGGGTTTTTCAACACTAACACAAGTGCGAAAAGTGGTTTTTCAACACTAACACAAGTGCGAAAAGTGGTTTTTCAACACTAACACAAGTGCGAAAAGTGGTTTTACCACACTAATACAAGTGCAAAAGTGGTTTCCTGCACCAACACAAGTGCGAAAAGTGGTTTTTCAACACTAACACAAGTACGAAAAGTGGTTTTTCAACACTATCACAAGTGCAAAAAGTGTTTTTTCCACACTAATACAAGTGTAAAAGTGGTTTCCTGCACCAACACAAGTGCGAAAAGTGGTTTTTCAACACTAACACAAGTGCGAAAAGTGGTTTTTCAACACTAACACAAGTGCGAAAAATGGATTTTCCACACTAATACAAGTGCAAAAGTGGTTTCCTGCACCAACACAACTGCGAAAAGTGGTTTTTCAACACTAACACAAGTGTGAAAAGTGGTTTTTCAACACAAACACAAGTGCGAAAAGTGGTTTTTCAACACTAACACAAGTGCGAAAAGTGGTTTTTCAACACTAACACAAGTGCGAAACGTGTTTTTTCCACACTAATACAAGTGCAAAAGTGGTTTCCTGCACCAACACAAGTGCGAAAAGTGGTTTTCCAACACAAACACAAGTGCGAAAAGTGGTTTTTCAACACTATCACAAGTGCGAAAAGTAGTTTTTCAACACTAACACAAGTGCGAAAAGTGGTTTTTCAACACTAACACAAGTGCGAAAAGTGGTTTTTCAACACTAACACAAGTGCGAAAAGTGGTTTTTCCACACTAATACAAGTGCAAAAGTGGTTTTTCAACACTATCACAAGTGCAAAAAGTGTTTTTTCCACACTAATACAAGTGCAAAAGTGGTTTTTCAACACTATCACAAGTGCAAAAAGTGTTTTTTCCACACTAATACAAGTGCAAAAGTGGTTTCCTGCACCAACACAAGTGCGAAAAGTGGTTTTTCAACACTATCACAAGTGCAAACGGTGTTTTTTCCACACTAATACAAGTGCAAAAGTGGTTTCCTGCACCAACACAAGTGCAAAAAGTGGTTTTTCAACACTAACACAAGTGCGAAAAGTGGTTTTTCAACACTAACACAAGTGCGAAAAGTGGTTTTTCCACACTAATACAAGTGCAAAAGTGGTTTCCTGCACCAACACAAGTGCGAAAAGTGGTTTTTCAACACTAACACAAGTGTGAAAAGTGGTTTTTCAACACTATCACAAGTGCAAAAAGTGTTTTTTCCACACTAATACAAGTGCAAAAGTGGTTTCCTGCACCAACACAAGTGCTAAAAGTGGTTTTTCAACACTAACACAAGTGCGAAAAGTGGTTTTTCAACACTAACACAAGTGCGAAAAGTGGTTTTTCAACACTAACACAAGTGCGAAAAGTGGTTTTTCCACACTAATACAAGTGCAAAAGTGGTTTCCTGCACCAACACAAGTGCGAAAAGTGGTTTTTCAACACTAACACAAGTGCAAAAAGTGGTTTTTCAACACTATCACAAGTGCAAAAAGTGTTTTTTCCACACGAATACAAGTGCAAAAGTGGTTTCCTGCACCAACACAAGTGCGAAAAGTGGCTTTTCAACACTAACACAAGTGCGAAAAGTGGTTTTTCAACACTAACACAAGTGCGAAAAGTGGTTTTTCAACACTAACACAAGTGCGAAAAGTGGTTTTTCCACACTAATACAAGTGCAAAAGTGGTTTCCTGCACCAACACAAGTGCGAAAAGTGGCTTTTCAACACTAACACAAGTGCGAAAAGTGGTTTTTCAACACTAACACAAGTGCGAAAAGTGGTTTTTCAACACTAACACAAGTGCGAAAAGTGGTTTTTCCACACTAATACAAGTGCAAAAGCGGTTTCCAGCACCAACACAAGTGCGAAAAGTGGTTTTTCAACACTAACACAAGTGCGAAAAGTGGTTTTTCAACACTATCACAAGTGCAAAAAGTGTTTTTTCCACACTAATACAAGTGCAAAAGTGGTTTCCTGCACCAACACAAGTGCGAAAAGTGGTTTTTCAACACTAACACAAGTGCGAAAAGTGGTTTTTTAACACTAACACAAGTGCGAAAAGTGGTTTTTCCACACTAATACAAGTGCAAAAGTGGTTTCCTGCACCAACACAAGTGCGAAAAGTGGTTTTTCAACACTATCACAAGTGCAAAAAGTGTTTTTTCCACACTAATACAAGTGCAAAAGTGGTTTCCTGCACCAACACAAGTGCGAAAAGTGGTTTTTCAACACTAACACAAGTGCGAAAAGTGGTTTTTCAACACTAACACAAGTGCGAAAAGTGGTTTTTCAACACTAACGTCTAACACAAGTGCGAAAAGTGGTTTTTCCACACTAATACAAGTGCAAAAGTGGTTTCCTGCACCAACACAAGTGCGAAAAGTGGTTTTTCAACACTAACACAAGTGCGAAAAGTAGTTTTTCAACACTATCACAAGTGCAAAAAGTGTTTTTTCCACACTAATACAAGTGCAAAAGTGGTTTCCTGCACCAACACAAGTGCGAAAAGTGGTTTTTCAACACTAACACAAGTGCGAAAAGTGGTTTTTCAACACTAACACAAGTGCGAAAAGTGGTTTTCCACACTAGTACAAGTGCAAAAGTGGTTTCCTGCACCAAAACAAGTGCGAAAAGTGGTTTTTCAACACTAACACAAGTGCGAAAAGTGGTTTTTCAACACTATCACAAGTGCGAAAAGTAGTTTTTCAACACTAACACAAGTGCGAAAAGTGGTTTTTCAACACTAACACAAGTGCGAAAAGTGGTTTTTCAACACTAACACAAGTGCGAAAAGTGGTTTTTCCACACTAATACAAGTGCAAAAGTGGTTTTTCAACACTATCACAAGTGCAAAAAGTGGTTTTTCCACACTAATACAAGTGCAAAAGTGGTTTTTCAACACTATCACAAGTGCAAAAAGTGTTTTTTCCACACTAATACAAGTGCAAAAGTGGTTTCCTGCACCAACACAAGTGCGAAAAGTGGTTTTTCAACACTAACACAATGGCGAAAAGTGGTATTTCAACACTAACACAAGTGCGAAAAGTGGTTTTTCAACACTAACACAAGTGCAAAAAGTGGTTTTTCCACACTAATACAAGTGCAAAAGTGGTTTGCTGCACCAACACAAGTGCGAAAAGTGGTTTTTCAACACTAACACAAGTGTGAAAAGTGGTTTTTCAACACTATCACAAGTGCAAAGGTGTTTTTTCCACACTAATACAAGTGCAAAAGTGGTTTCCTGCACCAACACAAGTGCAAAAAGTGGTTTTTCAACACTAACACAAGTGCGAAAAGTGGTTTTTCAACACTAACACAAGTGCGAAAAGTGGTTTTTCCACACTAATACAAGTGCAAAAGTGGTTTCCTGCACCAACACAAGTGCGAAAAGTGGTTTTTCAACACTAACACAAGTGTGAAAAGTGGTTTTTCAACACTATCACAAGTGCAAAAAGTGTTTTTTCCACACTAATACAAGTGCAAAAGTGGTTTCCTGCACCAACACAAGTGCTAAAAGTGGTTTTTCAACACTAACACAAGTGCGAAAAGTGGTTTTTCAACACTAACACAAGTGCGAAAAGTGGTTTTTCAACACTAACACAAGTGCGAAAAGTGGTTTTTCCACACTAATACAAGTGCAAAAGTGGTTTCCTGCACCAACACAAGTGCGAAAAGTGGTTTTTCAACACTAACACAAGTGCAAAAAGTGGTTTTTCAACACTATCACAAGTGCAAAAAGTGTTTTTTCCACACGAATACAAGTGCAAAAGTGGTTTCCTGCACCAACACAAGTGCGAAAAGTGGCTTTTCAACACTAACACAAGTGCGAAAAGTGGTTTTTCAACACTAACACAAGTGCGAAAAGTGGTTTTTCAACACTAACACAAGTGCGAAAAGTGGTTTTTCCACACTAATACAAGTGCAAAAGTGGTTTTTCAACACTAACACAAGTGCGAAAAGTGGTTTTTCAACACTAACTCAAGTGCGAAAAGTGGTTTTTCAACACTATCACAAGTGCAAAAAGTGTTTTTTCCACACTAATACAAGTGCAAAAGTGGTTTCCTGCACCAACACAAGTGCGAAAAGTGGGTTTTTCAACACTAACACAAGTGCGAAAAGTGGTTTTTCAACACTAACACAAGTGCGAAAAGTGGTTTTTCAACACTAACACAAGTGCGAAAAGTGGTTTTACCACACTAATACAAGTGCAAAAGTGGTTTCCTGCACCAACACAAGTGCGAAAAGTGGTTTTTCAACACTAACACAAGTACGAAAAGTGGTTTTTCAACACTATCACAAGTGCAAAAAGTGTTTTTTCCACACTAATACAAGTGTAAAAGTGGTTTCCTGCACCAACACAAGTGCGAAAAGTGGTTTTTCAACACTAACACAAGTGCGAAAAGTGGTTTTTCAACACTAACACAAGTGCGAAAAATGGATTTTCCACACTAATACAAGTGCAAAAGTGGTTTCCTGCACCAACACAACTGCGAAAAGTGGTTTTTCAACACTAACACAAGTGTGAAAAGTGGTTTTTCAACACAAACACAAGTGCGAAAAGTGGTTTTTCAACACTAACACAAGTGCGAAAAGTGGTTTTTCAACACTAACACAAGTGCGAAACGTGGTTTTTCCACACTAATACAAGTGCAAAAGTGGTTTCCTGCACCAACACAAGTGCGAAAAGTGGTTTTCCAACACAAACACAAGTGCGAAAAGGGGTTTTTCAACACTAACACAAGTGCGAAAAGTGGTTTTTCAACACTAACACAAGTGCGAAAAGTGGTTTTCCACACTAATACAAGTGCAAAAGCGGTTTCCAGCACCAACACAAGTGCGAAAAGTGGTTTTTCAACACTAACACAAGTGCGAAAAGTGGTTTTTCAACACTATCACAAGTGCAAAAAGTGTTTTTTCCACACTAATACAAGTGCAAAAGTGGTTTCCTGCACCAACACAAGTGCGAAAAGTGGTTTTTCAACACTAACACAAGTGCGAAAAGTGGTTTTTTAACACTAACACAAGTGCGAAAAGTGGTTTTTCCACACTAATACAAGTGCAAAAGTGGTTTCCTGCACCAACACAAGTGCGAAAAGTGGTTTTTCAACACTATCACAAGTGCAAAAAGTGTTTTTTTCACACTAATACAAGTGCAAAAGTGGTTTCCTGCACCAACACAAGTGCGAAAAGTGGTTTTTCAACACTAACACAAGTGCGAAAAGTGGTTTTTCAACACTAACACAAGTGCGAAAAGTGGTTTTTCAACACTAACGTCTAACACAAGTGCGAAAAGTGGTTTTTCCACACTAATACAAGTGCAAAAGTGGTTTCCTGCACCAACACAAGTGCGAAAAGTGGTTTTTCAACACTAACACAAGTGCGAAAAGTGGTTTTTCAACACTAACACAAGTGCGAAAAGTGGTTTTTCAACACTAACACAAGTGCGAAAAGTGGTTTTTCCACACTAATACAAGTGCAAAAGTGGTTTTTCAACACTAACACAAGTGCGAAAAGTGGTTTTTCAACACTAACTCAAGTGCGAAAAGTGGTTTTTCAACACTATCACAAGTGCAAAAAGTGTTTTTTCCACACTAATACAAGTGCAAAAGTGGTTTCCTGCACCAACACAAGTGCGAAAAGTGGGTTTTTCAACACTAACACAAGTGCGAAAAGTGGTTTTTCAACACTAACACAAGTGCGAAAAGTGGTTTTTCAACACTAACACAAGTGCGAAAAGTGGTTTTACCACACTAATACAAGTGCAAAAGTGGTTTCCTGCACCAACACAAGTGCGAAAAGTGGTTTTTCAACACTAACACAAGTACGAAAAGTGGTTTTTCAACACTATCACAAGTGCAAAAAGTGTTTTTTCCACACTAATACAAGTGTAAAAGTGGTTTCCTGCACCAACACAAGTGCGAAAAGTGGTTTTTCAACACTAACACAAGTGCGAAAAGTGGTTTTTCAACACTAACACAAGTGCGAAAAATGGATTTTCCACACTAATACAAGTGCAAAAGTGGTTTCCTGCACCAACACAACTGCGAAAAGTGGTTTTTCAACACTAACACAAGTGTGAAAAGTGGTTTTTCAACACAAACACAAGTGCGAAAAGTGGTTTTTCAACACTAACACAAGTGCGAAAAGTGGTTTTTCAACACTAACACAAGTGCGAAAAGTGGTTTTTCCACACTAATACAAGTGCAAAAGTGGTTTCCTGCACCAACACAAGTGCGAAAAGTGGTTTTTCAACACAAACACAAGTGCGAAAAGGGGTTTTTCAACACTAACACAAGTGCGAAAAGTGGTTTTTCAACACTAACACAAGTGCGAAAAGTGGTTTTCCACACTAATACAAGTGCAAAAGCGGTTTCCAGCACCAACACAAGTGCGAAAAGTGGTTTTTCAACACTAACACAAGTGCGAAAAGTGGTTTTTCAACACTATCACAAGTGCAAAAAGTGTTTTTTCCACACTAATACAAGTGCAAAAGTGGTTTCCTGCACCAACACAAGTGCGAAAAGTGGTTTTTCAACACTAACACAAGTGCGAAAAGTGGTTTTTTAACACTAACACAAGTGCGAAAAGTGGTTTTTCCACACTAATACAAGTGCAAAAGTGGTTTCCTGCACCAACACAAGTGCGAAAAGTGGTTTTTCAACACTATCACAAGTGCAAAAAGTGTTTTTTTCACACTAATACAAGTGCAAAAGTGGTTTCCTGCACCAACACAAGTGCGAAAAGTGGTTTTTCAACACTATCACAAGTGCAAAAAGTGTTTTTTTCACACTAATACAAGTGCAAAAGTGGTTTCCTGCACCAACACAAGTGTGAAAAGTGGTGTTTCAACACTAACGTCTAACACAAGTGCGAAAAGTGGTTTTTCCACACTAATACAAGTGCAAAAGTGGTTTCCTGCACCAACACAAGTGCGAAAAGTGGTTTTTCAACACTAACACAAGTGCGAAAAGTGGTTTTTCAACACTATCACAAGTGCAAAAAGTGTTTTTTCCACACTAATACAAGTGCAAAAGTGGTTTCCTGCACCAACACAAGTGCGAAAAGTGGTTTTTCAACACTAACACAAGTGCGAAAAGTGGTTTTTCAACACTAACACAAGTGCGAAAAGTGGTTTTCCACACTAGTACAAGTGCAAAAGTGGTTTCCTGCACCAAAACAAGTGCGAAAAGTGGTTTTTCAACACTAACACAAGTGCGAAAAGTGGTTTTTCAACACTATCACAAGTGCAATAAGTGTTTTTTCCACACTAATACAAATGCAAAAGTGGTTTCCTGCACCAACACAATTGCGAAAAGTAGTTTTTCAACACTAACACAAGTGCGAAAAGTGGTTTTTCAACACCAACACAAGTGCGAAAAGTGGTTTTTCAACACTAACACAAGTGCGAAAAGTGGTTTTTCCACACTAATACAAGTGCAAAAGTGGTTTTTCAACACTATCACAAGTGCAAAAAGTGTTTTTTCCACACTAGTACAAGTGCAAAAGTGGTTTTTCAACACTATCACAAGTGCAAAAAGTGTTTTTTCCACACTAATACAAGTGCAAAAGTGGTTTCCTGCACCAACACAAGTGCGAAAAGTGGTTTTTCAACACTAACACAATGGCGAAAAGTGGTATTTCAACACTAACACAAGTGCGAAAAGTGGCTTTTCAACACTAACACAAGTGCAAAAAGTGGTTTTTCCACACTAATACAAGTGCAAAAGTGGTTTGCTGCACCAACACAAGTGCGAAAAGTGGTTTTTCAACACTAACACAAGTGTGAAAAGTGGTTTTTCAACACTATCACAAGTGCAAAAGGTGTTTTTTCCACACTAATACAAGTGCAAAAGTGGTTTCCTGCACCAACACAAGTGCAAAAAGTGGTTTTTCAACACTAACACAAGTGCGAAAAGTGGTTTTTCAACACTAACACAAGTGCGAAAAGTGGTTTTTCCACACTAATACAAGTGCGAAAAGTGGTTTTTCCACACTAATACAAGTGCAAAAGTGGTTTCCTGCACCAACACAAGTGCGAAAAGTGGTTTTTCAACACTAACACAATGGCGAAAAGTGGTATTTCAACACTAACACAAGTGCGAAAAGTGGTTTTTCAACACTAACACAAGTGCAAAAAGTGGTTTTTTCCACACTAATACAAGTGCAAAAGTGGTTTGCTGCACCAACACAAGTGCGAAAAGTGGTTTTTCAACACTAACACAAGTGTGAAAAGTGGTTTTTCAACACTATCACAAGTGCAAAAGGTGTTTTTTCCACACTAATACAAGTGCAAAAGTGGTTTCCTGCACCAACACAAGTGCAAAAAGTGGTTTTTCAACACTAACACAAGTGCGAAAAGTGGTTTTTCAACACTAACACAAGTGCGAAAAGTGGTTTTCCACACTAATACAAGTGCAAAAGTGGTTTCCTGCACCAACACAAGTGCGAAAAGTGGTTTTTCAACACTAACACAAGTGTGAAAAGTGGTTTTTCAACACTATCACAAGTGCAAAAAGTGTTTTTTCCACACTAATACAAGTGCAAAAGTGGTTTCCTGCACCAACACAAGTGCTAAAAGTGGTTTTTCAACACTAACACAAGTGCGAAAAGTGGTTTTTCAACACTAACACAAGTGCGAAAAGTGGTTTTTCAACACTAACACAAGTGCGAAAAGTGGTTTTTCAACACTAACACAAGTGCGAAAAGTGGTTTTTCCACACTAATACAAGTGCAAAAGTGGTTTCCTGCACCAACACAAGTGCGAAAAGTGGTTTTTCAACACTAACACAAGTGCAAAAAGTGGTTTTTCAACACTATCACAAGTGCAAAAAGTGTTTTTTCCACACGAATACAAGTGCAAAAGTGGTTTCCTGCACCAACACAAGTGCGAAAAGTGGCTTTTCAACACTAACACAAGTGCGAAAAGTGGTTTTTCAACACTAACACAAGTGCGAAAAGTGGTTTTTCAACACTAACACAAGTGCGAAAAGTGGTTTTTCCACACTAATACAAGTGCAAAAGTGGTTTTTCAACACTAACACAAGTGCGAAAAGTGGTTTTTCAACACTAACTCAAGTGCGAAAAGTGGTTTTTCAACACTATCACAAGTGCAAAAAGTGTTTTTTCCACACTAATACAAGTGCAAAAGTGGTTTCCTGCACCAACACAAGTGCGAAAAGTGGTTTTTCAACACTATCACAAGTGCAAAAAGTGTTTTTTTCACACTAATACAAGTGCAAAAGTGGTTTCCTGCACCAACACAAGTGCGAAAAGTGGTTTTTCAACACTAACGTCTAACACAAGTGCGAAAAGTGGTTTTTCCACACTAATACAAGTGCAAAAGTGGTTTCCTGCACCAACACAAGTGCGAAAAGTGGTTTTTCAACACTAACACAAGTGCGAAAAGTGGTTTTTCAACACTATCACAAGTGCAAAAAGTGTTTTTTCCACACTAATACAAGTGCAAAAGTGGTTTCCTGCACCAACACAAGTGCGAAAAGTGGTTTTTCAACACTAACACAAGTGCGAAAAGTGGTTTTTCAACACTAACACAAGTGCGAAAAGTGGTTTTCCACACTAGTACAAGTGCAAAAGTGGTTTCCTGCACCAAAACAAGTGCGAAAAGTGGTTTTTCAACACTAACACAAGTGCGAAAAGTGGTTTTTCAACACTATCACAAGTGCAATAAGTGTTTTTTCCACACTAATACAAATGCAAAAGTGGTTTCCTGCACCAACACAATTGCGAAAAGTAGTTTTTCAACACTAACACAAGTGCGAAAAGTGGTTTTTCAACACCAACACAAGTGCGAAAAGTGGTTTTTCAACACTAACACAAGTGCGAAAAGTGGTTTTTCCACACTAATACAAGTGCAAAAGTGGTTTTTCAACACTATCACAAGTGCAAAAAGTGTTTTTTCCACACTAATACAAGTGCAAAAGTGGTTTTTCAACACTATCACAAGTGCAAAAAGTGTTTTTTCCACACTAATACAAGTGCAAAAGTGGTTTCCTGCACCAACACAAGTGCGAAAAGTGGTTTTTCAACACTAACACAATGGCGAAAAGTGGTATTTCAACACTAACACAAGTGCGAAAAGTGGCTTTTCAACACTAACACAAGTGCAAAAAGTGGTTTTTCCACACTAATACAAGTGCAAAAGTGGTTTGCTGCACCAACACAAGTGCGAAAAGTGGTTTTTCAACACTAACACAAGTGTGAAAAGTGGTTTTTCAACACTATCACAAGTGCAAAAGGTGTTTTTTCCACACTAATACAAGTGCAAAAGTGGTTTCTTGCACCAACACAAGTGCAAAAAGTGGTTTTTCAACACTAACACAAGTGCGAAAAGTGGTTTTTCAACACTAACACAAGTGCGAAAAGTGGTTTTTCCACACTAATACAAGTGCGAAAAGTGGTTTTTCCACACTAATACAAGTGCAAAAGTGGTTTCCTGCACCAACACAAGTGCGAAAAGTGGTTTTTCAACACTAACACAATGGCGAAAAGTGGTATTTCAACACTAACACAAGTGCGAAAAGTGGTTTTTCAACACTAACACAAGTGCAAAAAGTGGTTTTTCCACACTAATACAAGTGCAAAAGTGGTTTGCTGCACCAACACAAGTGCGAAAAGTGGTTTTTCAACACTAACACAAGTGTGAAAAGTGGTTTTTCAACACTATCACAAGTGCAAAAGGTGTTTTTTCCACACTAATACAAGTGCAAAAGTGGTTTCCTGCACCAACACAAGTGCAAAAAGTGGTTTTTCAACACTAACACAAGTGCGAAAAGTGGTTTTTCAACACTACCACAAGTGCGAAAAGTGGTTTTCCACACTAATACAAGTGCAAAAGTGGTTTCCTGCACCAACACAAGTGCGAAAAGTGGTTTTTCAACACTAACACAAGTGTGAAAAGTGGTTTTTCAACACTATCACAAGTGCAAAAAGTGTTTTTTCCACACTAATACAAGTGCAAAAGTGGTTTCCTGCACCAACACAAGTGCTAAAAGTGGTTTTTCAACACTAACACAAGTGCGAAAAGTGGTTTTTCAACACTAACACAAGTGCGAAAAGTGGTTTTTCAACACTAACACAAGTGCGAAAAGTGGTTTTTCAACACTAACACAAGTGCGAAAAGTGGTTTTTCCACACTAATACAAGTGCAAAAGTGGTTTCCTGCACCAACACAAGTGCGAAAAGTGGTTTTTCAACACTAACACAAGTGCAAAAAGTGGTTTTTCAACACTATCACAAGTGCAAAAAGTGTTTTTTCCACACGAATACAAGTGCAAAAGTGGTTTCCTGCACCAACACAAGTGCGAAAAGTGGCTTTTCAACACTAACACAAGTGCGAAAAGTGGTTTTTCAACACTAACACAAGTGCGAAAAGTGGTTTTTCAACACTAACACAAGTGCGAAAAGTGGTTTTTCCACACTAATACAAGTGCAAAAGTGGTTTTTCAACACTAACACAAGTGCGAAAAGTGGTTTTTCAACACTAACTCAAGTGCGAAAAGTGGTTTTTCAACACTATCACAAGTGCAAAAAGTGTTTTTTCCACACTAATACAAGTGCAAAAGTGGTTTCCTGCACCAACACAAGTGCGAAAAGTGGTTTTTCAACACAAACACAAGTGCGAAAAGGGGTTTTTCAACACTAACACAAGTGCGAAAAGTGGTTTTTCAACACTAACACAAGTGCGAAAAGTGGTTTTCCACACTAATACAAGTGCAAAAGCGGTTTCCAGCACCAACACAAGTGCGAAAAGTGGTTTTTCAACACTAACACAAGTGCGAAAAGTGGTTTTTCAACACTATCACAAGTGCAAAAAGTGTTTTTTCCACACTAATACAAGTGCAAAAGTGGTTTCCTGCACCAACACAAGTGCGAAAAGTGGTTTTTCAACACTAACACAAGTGCGAAAAGTGGTTTTTTAACACTAACACAAGTGCGAAAAGTGGTTTTTCCACACTAATACAAGTGCAAAAGTGGTTTCCTGCACCAACACAAGTGCGAAAAGTGGTTTTTCAACACTATCACAAGTGCAAAAAGTGTTTTTTTCACACTAATACAAGTGCAAAAGTGGTTTCCTGCACCAACACAGGTGCGAAAAGTGGTTTTTCAACACTAACACAAGTGCGAAAAGTGGTTTTTCAACACTAACACAAGTGCGAAAAGTGGTTTTTCAACACTAACGTCTAACACAAGTGCGAAAAGTGGTTTTTCCACACTAATACAAGTGCAAAAGTGGTTTCCTGCACCAACACAAGTGCGAAAAGTGGTTTTTCAACACTAACACAAGTGCGAAAAGTGGTTTTTCAACACTATCACAAGTGCAAAAAGTGTTTTTTCCACACTAATACAAGTGCAAAAGTGGTTTCCTGCACCAACACAAGTGCGAAAAGTGGTTTTTCAACACTAACACAAGTGCGAAAAGTGGTTTTTCAACACTAACACAAGTGCGAAAAGTGGTTTTCCACACTAGTACAAGTGCAAAAGTGGTTTCCTGCACCAACACAAGTGCGAAAAGTGGTTTTTCAACACTAACACAAGTGCGAAAAGTGGTTTTTCAACACCAACACAAGTGCGAAAAGTGGTTTTTCAACACTAACACAAGTGCGAAAAGTGGTTTTTCCACACTAATACAAGTGCAAAAGTGGTTTTTCAACACTATCACAAGTGCAAAAAGTGTTTTTTCCACACTAATACAAGTGCAAAAGTGGTTTTTCAACACTATCACAAGTGCAAAAAGTGTTTTTTCCACACTAATACAAGTGCAAAAGTGGTTTCCTGCACCAACACAAGTGCGAAAAGTGGTTTTTCAACACTAACACAATGGCGAAAAGTGGTATTTCAACACTAACACAAGTGCGAAAAGTGGTTTTTCAACACTAACACAAGTGCAAAAAGTGGTTTTTCCACACTAATACAAGTGCAAAAGTGGTTTGCTGCACCAACACAAGTGCGAAAAGTGGTTTTTCAACACTAACACAAGTGTGAAAAGTGGTTTTTCAACACTATCACAAGTGCAAAAGGTGTTTTTTCCACACTAATACAAGTGCAAAAGTGGTTTCCTGCACCAACACAAGTGCAAAAAGTGGTTTTTCAACACTAACACAAGTGCGAAAAGTGGTTTTTCAACACTAACACAAGTGCGAAAAGTGGTTTTTCCACACTAATACAAGTGCAAAAGTGGTTTCCTGCACCAACACAAGTGCGAAAAGTGGTTTTTCAACACTAACACAAGTGTGAAAAGTGGTTTTTCAACACTATCACAAGTGCAAAAAGTGTTTTTTCCACACTAATACAAGTGCAAAAGTGGTTTCCTGCACCAACACAAGTGCTAAAAGTGGTTTTTCAACACTAACACAAGTGCGAAAAGTGGTTTTTCAACACTAACACAAGTGCGAAAAGTGGTTTTTCAACACTAACACAAGTGCGAAAAGTGGTTTTTCCACACTAATACAAGTGCAAAAGTGGTTTCCTGCACCAACACAAGTGCGAAAAGTGGTTTTTCAACACTAACACAAGTGCAAAAAGTGGTTTTTCAACACTATCACAAGTGCAAAAAGTGTTTTTTCCACACGAATACAAGTGCAAAAGTGGTTTCCTGCACCAACACAAGTGCGAAAAGTGGCTTTTCAACACTAACACAAGTGCGAAAAGTGGTTTTTCAACACTAACACAAGTGCGAAAAGTGGTTTTTCAACACTAACACAAGTGCGAAAAGTGGTTTTTCCACACTAATACAAGTGCAAAAGTGGTTTTTCAACACTAACACAAGTGCGAAAAGTGGTTTTTCAACACTAACTCAAGTGCGAAAAGTGGTTTTTCAACACTATCACAAGTGCAAAAAGTGTTTTTTCCACACTAATACAAGTGCAAAAGTGGTTTCCTGCACCAACACAAGTGCGAAAAGTGGGTTTATCAACACTAACACAAGTGCGAAAAGTGGTTTTTCAACACTAACACAAGTGCGAAAAGTGGTTTTTCAACACTAACACAAGTGCGAAAAGTGGTTTTACCACACTAATACAAGTGCAAAAGTGGTTTCCTGCACCAACACAAGTGCGAAAAGTGGTTTTTCAACACTAACACAAGTACGAAAAGTGGTTTTTCAACACTATCACAAGGGCAAAAAGTGTATTTTCCACACTAATACAAGTGTAAAAGTGGTTTCCTGCACCAACACAAGTGCGAAAAGTGGTTTTTCAACACTAACACAAGTGCGAAAAGTGGTTTTTCAACACTAACACAAGTGCGAAAAATGGATTTTCCACACTAATACAAGTGCAAAAGTGGTTTCCTGCACCAACACAACTGCGAAAGGTGGTTTTTCAACACTAACACAAGTGTGAAAAGTGGTTTTTCAACACAAACACAAGTGCGAAAAGGGGTTTTTCAACACTAACACAAGTGCGAAAAGTGGTTTTTCAACACTAACACAAGTGCGAAAAGTGGTTTTTCCACACTAATACAAGTGCAAAAGCGGTTTCCTGCACCAACACAAGTGCGAAAAGTGGTTTTTCAACACTAACACAAGTTCGAAAAGTGGTTTTTCAACACTATCACAAGTGCAAAAAGTGTTTTTTCCACACTAATACAAGTGCAAAAGTGGTTTCCTGCACCAACACAAGTGCGAAAAGTGGTTTTTCAACACTATCACAAGTGCAAAAAGTGGTTTTTTAACACTAACACAAGTGCGAAAAGTGGTTTTTCCACACTAATACAAGTGCAAAAGTGGTTTCCTGCACCAACACAAGTGCGAAAAGTGGTTTTTCAACACTATCACAAGTGCAAAAAGTGTTTTTCCACACTAATACAAGTGCAAAAGTGGTTTCCTGCACCAACACAAGTGCGAAAAGTGGTTTTTCAACACTAACACAAGTGCGAAAAGTGGTTTTTCAACACTAACACAAGTGCGAAAAGTGGTTTTTCAACACTAACACAAGTGCGAAAAGTGGTTTTTCCACACTAATACAAGTGCAAAAGTGGTTTCCTGCACCAACACAAGTGCGAAAGGTGGTTTTTCAACACTAACACAAGTGCGAAAAGTGGTTTTTCAACACTAACACAAGTGCGAAAAGTGGTTTTTCCACACTAATGCAAATGCAAAAGTGGTTTCCTGCACCAATACAAGTGCGAGAAGTGGTTTTTCAACACTAACACAAGTGCAAAAAGTGGTTTTTCAACACTAACACAAGTGCGAAAACTGGTTTTTCCACACTAATACAAGTGCAAAAGTGGTTTCCTGCACCAACACAAGTGCGAAAAGTGGTTTTTCAACACTAACACAAGTGCGAAAAGTGGTTTTTCAACACTAACACAAGTGCGAAAAGTGGTTTTTCAACACTAACACAAGTGCGAAAAGTGGTTTTTCCACACTAATACAAGTGCAAAAGTGGTTTCCTGCACCAACACAAGTGCGAAAAGTGGTTTTTCAACACAAACACAAGTGCGAAAAGGGGTTTTTCAACACTAACACAAGTGCGAAAAGTGGTTTTTCAACACTAACACAAGTGCGAAAAGTGGTTTTTCCACACTAATACAAGTGCAAAAGCGGTTTCCAGCACCAACACAAGTGCGAAAAGTGGTTTTTCAACACTAACACAAGTGCGAAAAGTGGTTTTTCAACACTATCACAAGTGCAAAAAGTGTTTTTTCCACACTAATACAAGTGCAAAAGTGGTTTCCTGCACCAACACAAGTGCGAAAAGTGGTTTTTCAACACTAACACAAGTGCGAAAAGTGGTTTTTTAACACTAACACAAGTGCGAAAAGTGGTTTTTCCACACTAATACAAGTGCAAAAGTGGTTTCCTGCACCAACACAAGTGCGAAAAGTGGTTTTTCAACACTATCACAAGTGCAAAAAGTGTTTTTTCCACACTAATACAAGTGCAAAAGTGGTTTCCTGCACCAACACAAGTGCGAAAAGTGGTTTTTCAACACTAACACAAGTGCGAAAAGTGGTTTTTCAACACTATCACAAGTGCAAAAAGTGTTTTTTCCACACTAATACAAGTGCAAAAGTGGTTTCCTGCACCAACACAAGTGCGAAAAGTGGTTTTTCAACACTAACACAATGGCGAAAAGTGGTATTTCAACACTAACACAAGTGCGAAAAGTGGTTTTTCAACACTAACACAAGTGCAAAAAGTGGTTTTTCCACACTAATACAAGTGCAAAAGTGGTTTGCTGCACCAACACAAGTGCGAAAAGTGGTTTTTCAACACTAACACAAGTGTGAAAAGTGGTTTTTCAACACTATCACAAGTGCAAAAGGTGTTTTTTCCACACTAATACAAGTGCAAAAGTGGTTTCCTGCACCAACACAAGTGCAAAAAGTGGTTTTTCAACACTAACACAAGTGCGAAAAGTGGTTTTTCAACACTAACACAAGTGCGAAAAGTGGTTTTTCCACACTAATACAAGTGCAAAAGTGGTTTCCTGCACCAACACAAGTGCGAAAAGTGGTTTTTCAACACTAACACAAGTGTGAAAAGTGGTTTTTCAACACTATCACAAGTGCAAAAAGTGTTTTTTCCACAGTAATACAAGTGCAAAAGTGGTTTCCTGCACCAACACAAGTGCTAAAAGTGGTTTTTCAACACTAACACAAGTGCGAAAAGTGGTTTTTCAACACTAACACAAGTGCGAAAAGTGGTTTTTCAACACTAACACAAGTGCGAAAAGTGGTTTTTCCACACTAATACAAGTGCAAAAGTGGTTTCCTGCACCAACACAAGTGCGAAAAGTGGTTTTTCAACACTAACACAAGTGCAAAAAGTGGTTTTTCAACACTATCACAAGTGCAAAAAGTGTTTTTTCCACACGAATACAAGTGCAAAAGTGGTTTCCTGCACCAACACAAGTGCGAAAAATGGCTTTTCAACACTAACACAAGTGCGAAAAGTGGTTTTTCAACACTAACACAAGTGCGAAAAGTGGTTTTTCAACACTAACACAAGTGCGAAAAGTGGTTTTTCCACACTAATACAAGTGCAAAAGTGGTTTTTCAACACTAACACAAGTGCGAAAAGTGGTTTTTCAACACTAACTCAAGTGCGAAAAGTGGTTTTTCAACACTATCACAAGTGCAAAAAGTGTTTTTTCCACACTAATACAAGTGCAAAAGTGGTTTCCTGCACCAACACAAGTGCGAAAAGTGGGTTTTTCAACACTAACACAAGTGCGAAAAGTGGTTTTTCAACACTAACACAAGTGCGAAAAGTGGTTTTTCAACACTAACACAAGTGCGAAAAGTGGTTTTACCACACTAATACAAGTGCAAAAGTGGTTTCCTGCACCAACACAAGTGCGAAAAGTGGTTTTTCAACACTAACACAAGTACGAAAAGTGGTTTTTCAACACTATCACAAGTGCAAAAAGTGTATTTTCCACACTAATACAAGTGTAAAAGTGGTTTCCTGCACCAACACAAGTGCGAAAAGTGGTTTTTCAACACTAACACAAGTGCGAAAAGTGGTTTTTCAACACTAACACAAGTGCGAAAAATGGATTTTCCACACTAATACAAGTGCAAAAGTGGTTTCCTGCACCAACACAACTGCGAAAAGTGGTTTTTCAACACTAACACAAGTGTGAAAAGTGGTTTTTCAACACAAACACAAGTGCGAAAAGGGGTTTTTCAACACTAACACAAGTGCGAAAAGTGGTTTTTCAACACTAACACAAGTGCGAAAAGTGGTTTTTCCACACTAATACAAGTGCAAAAGCGGTTTCCTGCACCAACACAAGTGCGAAAAGTGGTTTTTCAACACTAACACAAGTTCGAAAAGTGGTTTTTCAACACTATCACAAGTGCAAAAAGTGTTTTTTCCACACTAATACAAGTGCAAAAGTGGTTTCCTGCACCAACACAAGTGCGAAAAGTGGTTTTTCAACACTATCACAAGTGCAAAAAGTGGTTTTTTAACACTAACACAAGTGCGAAAAGTGGTTTTTCCACACTAATACAAGTGCAAAAGTGGTTTCCTGCACCAACACAAGTGCGAAAAGTGGTTTTTCAACACTATCACAAGTGCAAAAAGTGTTTTTCCACACTAATACAAGTGCAAAAGTGGTTTCCTGCACCAACACAAGTGCGAAAAGTGGTTTTTCAACACTAACACAAGTGCGAAAAGTGGTTTTTCAACACTAACACAAGTGCGAAAAGTGGTTTTTCAACACTAACACAAGTGCGAAAAGTGGTTTTTCCACACTAATACAAGTGCAAAAGTGGTTTCCTGCACCAACACAAGTGCGAAAGGTGGTTTTTCAACACTAACACAAGTGCGAAAAGTGGTTTTTCAACACTAACACAAGTGCGAAAAGTGGTTTTTCCACACTAATGCAAATGCAAAAGTGGTTTCCTGCACCAATACAAGTGCGAGAAGTGGTTTTTCAACACTAACACAAGTGCGAAAAGTGGTTTTTCAACACTAACACAAGTGCGAAATCTGGTTTTTCCACACTAATACAAGTGCAAAAGTGGTTTCCTGCACCAACACAAGTGCGAAAAGTGGTTTTTCAACACTAACACAAGTGCGAAAAGTGGTTTTTCAACACTAACACAAGTGCGAAAAGTGGTTTTTCAACACTAACACAAGTGCGAAAAGTGGTTTTTCCACACTAATACAAGTGCAAAAGTGGTTTCCTGCACCAACACAAGTGCGAAAAGTGGTTTTTCAACACAAACACAAGTGCGAAAAGGGGTTTTTCAACACTAACACAAGTGCGAAAAGTGGTTTTTCAACACTAACACAAGTGCGAAAAGTGGTTTTTCCACACTAATACAAGTGCAAAAGCGGTTTCCAGCACCAACACAAGTGCGAAAAGTGGTTTTTCAACACTAACACAAGTGCGAAAAGTGGTTTTTCAACACTATCACAAGTGCAAAAAAGTGTTTTTTCCACACTAATACAAGTGCAAAAGTGGTTTCCTGCACCAACACAAGTGCGAAAAGTGGTTTTTCAACACTAACACAAGTGCGAAAAGTGGTTTTTTAACACTAACACAAGTGCGAAAAGTGGTTTTTCCACACTAATACAAGTGCAAAAGTGGTTTCCTGCACCAACACAAGTGCGAAAAGTGGTTTTTCAACACTATCACAAGTGCAAAAAGTGTTTTTTCCACACTAATACAAGTGCAAAAGTGGTTTCCTGCACCAACACAAGTGCGAAAAGTGGTTTTTCAACACTAACACAAGTGCGAAAAGTGGTTTTTCAACACTAACGCAAGTGCGAAAAGTGGTTTTTCTCCACTAACGTCTAACATAAGTGCAAAAAGTGGTTTTTCAACACTATCACAAGTGCAAAAAGTGTTTTTTCCACACGAATACAAGTGCAAAAGTGGTTTCCTGCACCAACACAAGTGCGAAAAGTGGCTTTTCAACACTAACACAAGTGCGAAAAGTGGTTTTTCAACACTAACACAAGTGCGAAAAGTGGTTTTTCAACACTAACACAAGTGCGAAAAGTGATTTTTCCACACTAATACAAGTGCAAAAGTGGTTTTTCAACACTAACACAAGTGCGAAAAGTGGTTTTTCAACACTAACTCAAGTGCGAAAAGTGGTTTTTCAACACTATCACAAGTGCAAAAAGTGTTTTTTCCACACTAATACAAGTGCAAAAGTGGTTTCCTGCACCAACACAAGTGCGAAAAGTGGTTTTTTAACACTAACACGAGTGCGAAAAGTGGTTTTTCCACACTAATACAAGTGCAAAAGTGGTTTCCTGCACCAACACAAGTGCGAAAAGTGGTTTTTCAACACTATCACAAGTGCAAAAAGTGTTTTTCCACACTAATACAAGTGCAAAAGTGGTTTCCTGCACCAACACAAGTGCGAAAAGTGGTTTTTCAACACTAACACAAGTGCGAAAAGTGGTTTTTCAACACTAACACAAGTGCGAAAAGTGGTTTTTCAACACTAACACAAGTGCGAAAAGTGGTTTTTCCACACTAATACAAGTGCAAAAGTGGTTTCCTGCACCAACACAAGTGCGAAAGGTGGTTTTTCAACACTAACACAAGTGCGAAAAGTGGTTTTTCAACACTAACACAAGTGCGAAAAGTGGTTTTTCCACACTAATGCAAATGCAAAAGTGGTTTCCTGCACCAATACAAGTGCGAGAAGTGGTTTTTCAACACTAACACAAGTGCGAAAAGTGGTTTTTCAACACTAACACAAGTGCGAAAACTGGTTTTTCCACACTAATACAAGTGCAAAAGTGGTTTCCTGCACCAACACAAGTGCGAAAAGTGGTTTTTCAACACTAACACAAGTGCGAAAAGTGGTTTTTCAACACTAACACAAGTGCGAAAAGTGGTTTTTCAACACTAACACAAGTGCGAAAAGTGGTTTTTCCACACTAATACAAGTGCAAAAGTGGTTTCCTGCACCAACACAAGTGCGAAAAGTGGTTTTTCAACACAAACACAAGTGCGAAAAGGGGTTTTTCAACACTAACACAAGTGCGAAAAGTGGTTTTTCAACACTAACACAAGTGCGAAAAGTGGTTTTTCCACACTAATACAAGTGCAAAAGCGGTTTCCAGCACCAACACAAGTGCGAAAAGTGGTTTTTCAACACTAACACAAGTGCGAAAAGTGGTTTTTCAACACTATCACAAGTGCAAAAAGTGTTTTTTCCACACTAATACAAGTGCAAAAGTGGTTTCCTGCACCAACACAAGTGCGAAAAGTGGTTTTTCAACACTAACACAAGTGCGAAAAGTGGTTTTTTAACACTAACACAAGTGCGAAAAGTGGTTTTTCCACACTAATACAAGTGCAAAAGTGGTTTCCTGCACCAACACAAGTGCGAAAAGTGGTTTTTCAACACTATCACAAGTGCAAAAAGTGTTTTTTCCACACTAATACAAGTGCAAAAGTGGTTTCCTGCACCAACACAAGTGCGAAAAGTGGTTTTTCAACACTAACACAAGTGCGAAAAGTGGTTTTTCAACACTAACGCAAGTGCGAAAAGTGGTTTTTCTCCACTAACGTCTAACATAAGTGCAAAAAGTGGTTTTTCAACACTATCACAAGTGCAAAAAGTGTTTTTTCCACACGAATACAAGTGCAAAAGTGGTTTCCTGCACCAACACAAGTGCGAAAAGTGGGTTTTTCAACACTAACACAAGTGCGAAAAGTGGTTTTTCAACACTAACACAAGTGCGAAAAGTGGTTTTTCAACACTAACACAAGTGCGAAAAGTGGTTTTTCAACACTATCACAAGTGCAAAAAGTGTTTTTTCCACACTAATACAAGTGCAAAAGTGGTTTCCTGCACCAACACAAGTGCGAAAAGTGGTTTTTCAACACTAACACAAGTGCGAAAAGTGGTTTTTTAACACTAACACGAGTGCGAAAAGTGGTTTTTCCACACTAATACAAGTGCAAAAGTGGTTTCCTGCACCAACACAAGTGCGAAAAGTGGTTTTTCAACACTATCACAAGTGCAAAAAGTGTTTTTTCCACACTAATACAAGTGCAAAAGTGGTTTCCTGTACCAACACAAGTGCGAAAAGTGGTTTTTCAACACTAACACAAGTGCGAAAAGTGGTTTTTCAACACTAACACAAGTGCGAAAAGTGGTTTTTCAACACTAACGTCTAACACAAGTGCGAAAAGTGGTTTTTCAACACTATCACAAGTGCAAAAAGTGTTTTTTCCACACGAATACAAGTGCAAAAGTGGTTTCCTGCACCAACACAAGTGCGAAAAGTGGTTTTTCAACACTAACACAAGTGCGAAAAGTGGTTTTTCAACACTAACACAAGTGCGAAAAGTGGTTTTTCCACACTAATACAAGTGCAAAAGTGGTTTCCTGCACCAACACAAGTGCGAAAAGTGGTTTTTCAACACGAACACAAGTGCGAAAAGGGGTTTTTCAACACTAACACAAGTGCGAAAAGTGGTTTTTCAACACTAACACAAGTGCGAAAAGTGGTTTTTCCACACTAATACAAGTGCAAAAGTGGTTTCCAGCACCAACACAAGTGCGAAAAGTGGTTTTTCAACACTAACACAAGTGCGAAAAGTGGTTTTTCAACACTATCACAAGTGCAAAAAGTGTTTTTTCCACACTAATACAAGTGCAAAAGTGGTTTCCTGCACCAACACAAGTGCGAAAAGTGGTTTTTCAACACTAACACAAGTGCGAAAAGTGGTTTTTTAACACTAACACAAGTGCGAAAAGTGGTTTTTCCACACTAATACAAGTGCAAAAGTGGTTTCCTGCACCAACACAAGTGCGAAAAGTGGTTTTTCAACATTATCACAAGTGCAAAAAGTGTTTTTTCCACACTAATACAAGTGCAAAAGTGGTTTCCTGCACCAACACAAGTGCGAAAAGTGGTTTTTCAACACTAACACAAGTGCGAAAAGTGGTTTTTCAACACTAACACAAGTGCGAAAAGTGGTTTTTCAACACTAACGTCTAACACAAGTGCGAAAAGTGGTTTTTCAACACTATCACAAGTGCAAAAAGTGTTTTTTCCACACGAATACAAGTGCAAAAGTGGTTTCCTGCACCAACACAAGTGCGAAAAGTGGCTTTTCAACACTAACACAAGTGCGAAAAGTGGTTTTTCAACACTAACACAAGTGCAAAAAGTGGTTTTTCAACACTAACACAAGTGCGAAAAGTGGTTTTTCCACACTAATACAAGTGCAAAAGTGGTTTTTCAACACTAACACAAGTGCGAAAAGTGGTTTTTCAACACTAACTCAAGTGCGAAAAGTGGTTTTTCAACACTATCACAAGTGCAAAAAGTGTTTTTTCCACACTAATACAAGTGCAAAAGTGGTTTCCTGCACCAACACAAGTGCGAAAAGTGGGTTTTTCAACACTAACACAAGTGCGAAAAGTGGTTTTTCAACACTAACACAAGTGCGAAAAGTGGTTTTTCAACACTAACACAAGTGCGAAAAGTGGTTTTTCAACACTATCACAAGTGCAAAAAGTGTTTTTTCCACACTAATACAAGTGCAAAAGTGGTTTCCTGCACCAACACAAGTGCGAAAAGTGGTTTTTCAACACTAAAACAAGTGCGAAAAGTGGTTTTTTAACACTAACACAAGTGCGAAAAGTGGTTTTTCCACACTAATACAAGTGCAAAAGTGGTTTCCTGCACCAACACAAGTGCGAAAAGTGGTTTTTCAACACTATCACAAGTGCAAAAAGTGTTTTTTCCACACCAATACAAGTGCAAAAGTGGTTTCCTGCACCAACACAAGTGCGAAAAGTGGTTTTTCAACACTAACAAAAGTGCGAAAAGTGGTTTTTCAACACTAACACAAGTGCGAAAAGTGGTTTTTCAACACTAACGTCTAACACAAGTGCGAAAAGTGGTTTTTCAACACTATCACAAGTGCAAAAAGTGTTTTTTCCACACGAATACAAGTGCAAAAGTGGTTTCCTGCACGAACACAAGTGCAAAAAGTGGCTTTTCAACACCAACACAAGTGCGAAAAGTGGTTTTTCAACACTAACACAAGTGCGAAAAGTGTTTTTTCAACACTAACACAAGTGCGAAAAGTGGTTTTTCCACACTAATACAAGTGCAAAAGTGGTTTTTCAACACTAACACAAGTGCGGAAAGTGGTTTTTCAACACTAACTCAAGTGCGAAAAGTGGTTTTTCAACACTATCACAAGTGCAAAAAGTGTTTTTTCCACACTAATACAAGTGCAAAAGTGGTTTCCTGCACCAACACAAGTGCGAAAAGTGGGTTTTTCAACACTAACACAAGTGCGAAAAGTGGTTTTTCAACACTAACACAAGTGCGAAAAGTGGTTTTTCAACACTAACACAAGTGCGAAAAGTGGTTTTACCACACTAATACAAGTGCAAAAGTGGTTTCCTGCACCAACACAAGTGCGAAAAGTGGTTTTTCAACACTAACACAAGTACGAAAAGTGGTTTTTCAACACTATCACAAGTGCAAAAAGTGTTTTTTCCACACTAATACAAGTGTAAAAGTGGTTTCCTGCACCAACACAAGTGCGAAAAGTGGTTTTTCAACACTAACACAAGTGCGAAAAGTGGTTTTTCAACACTAACACAAGTGCGAAAAATGGATTTTCCACACTAATACAAGTGCAAAAGTGGTTTCCTGCACCAACACAACTGCGAAAAGTGGTTTTTCAACACTAACACAAGTGTGAAAAGTGGTTTTTCAACACAAACACAAGTGCGAAAAGGGGTTTTTCAACACTAACACAAGTGCGAAAAGTGGTTTTTCAACACCAACACAAGTGCGAAAAGTGGTTTTTCCACACTAATACAAGTGCAAAAGCGGTTTCCTGCACCAACACAAGTGCGAAAAGTGGTTTTTCAACACTAACACAAGTTCGAAAAGTGGTTTTTCAACACTATCACAAGTGCAAAAAGTGTTTTTTCCACACTAATACAAGTGCAAAAGTGGTTTCCTGCACCAACACAAGTGCGAAAGGTGGTTTTTCAACACTAACACAAGTGCGAAAAGTGGTTTTTCCACACTAATACAAGTGCAAAAGTGGTTTCCTGCACCAACACAAGTGCGAAAAGTGGTTTTTCAACACTAACACAAGTGCGAAAAGTGGTTTTTCAACACTAACGTCTAACACAAGTGCGAAAAGTGGTTTTTCAACACTATCACAAGTGCAAAAAGTGTTTTTTCCACACGAATACAAGTGCAAAAGTGGTTTCCTGCACCAACACAAGTGCGAAAAGTGGCTTTTCAACACTAACACAAGTGCGAAAAGTGGTTTTTCAACACTAACACAAGTGCGAAAAGTGGTTTTTCAACACTAACACAAGTGCGAAAAGTGGTTTTTCCACACTAATACAAGTGCAAAAGTGGTTTTTCAACACTAACACAAGTGCGAAAAGTGGTTTTTCAACACTAACTCAAGTGCGAAAAGTGGTTTTTCAACACTATCACAAGTGCAAAAAGTGTTTTTTCCACACTAATACAAGTGCAAAAGTGGTTTCCTGCACCAACACAAGTGCGAAAAGTGGGTTTTTCAACACGAACACAAGTGCGAAAAGTGGTTTTTCAACACTATCACAAGTGCAAAAAGTGTTTTTTCCACACTAATACAAGTGCAAAAGTGGTTTCCTGCACCAACACAAGTGCGAAAAGTGGTTTTTCAACACTAACACAAGTGCGAAAAGTGGTTTTTTAACACTAACACAAGTGCGAAAAGTGGTTTTTCCACACTAATACAAGTGCAAAAGTGGTTTCCTGCACCAACACAAGTGCGAAAAGTGGTTTTTCAACATTATCACAAGTGCAAAAAGTGTTTTTTCCACACTAATACAAGTGCAAAAGTGGTTTCCTGCACCAACACAAGTGCGAAAAGTGGTTTTTCAACACTAACACAAGTGCGAAAAGTGGTTTTTCAACACTAACACAAGTGCGAAAAGTGGTTTTTCAACACTAACGTCTAACACAAGTGCGAAAAGTGGTTTTTCAACACTATCACAAGTGCAAAAAGTGTTTTTTCCACACGAATACAAGTGCAAAAGTGGTTTCCTGCACCAACACAAGTGCGAAAAGTGGCTTTTCAACACTAACACAAGTGCGAAAAGTGGTTTTTCAACACTAACACAAGTGCGAAAAGTGGTTTTTCAACACTAACACAAGTGCGAAAAGTGGTTTTTCCACACTAATACAAGTGCAAAAGTGGTTTTTCAACACTAACACAAGTGCGAAAAGTGGTTTTTCAACACTAACTCAAGTGCGAAAAGTGGTTTTTCAACACTATCACAAGTGCAAAAAGTGTTTTTTCCACACTAATACAAGTGCAAAAGTGGTTTCCTGCACCAACACAAGTGCGAAAAGTGGGTTTTTCAACACTAACACAAGTGCGAAAAGTGATTTTTCAACACTAACACAAGTGCGAAAAGTGGTTTTTCAACACTAACACAAGTGCGAAAAGTGGTTTTTCAACACTATCACAAGTGCAAAAAGTGTTTTTTCCACACTAATACAAGTGCAAAAGTGGTTTCCTGCACCAACACAAGTGCGAAAAGTGGTTTTTCAACACTATCACAATTGCAAAAAGTGTTTTTTCCACACTAATACAAGTGCAAAAGTGGTTTCCTGCACCAACACAAGTGCGAAAAGTGGTTTTTCAACACTAACAAAAGTGCGAAAAGTGGTTTTTCAACACTAACACAAGTGCGAAAAGTGGTTTTTCAACACTAACGTCTAACACAAGTGCGAAAAGTGGTTTTTCAACACTATCACAAGTGCAAAAAGTGTTTTTTCCACACGAATACAAGTGCAAAAGTGGTTTCCTGCACGAACACAAGTGCGAAAAGTGGCTTTTCAACACCAACACAAGTGCGAAAAGTGGTTTTTCAACACTAACACAAGTGCGAAAAGTGTTTTTTCAACACTAACACAAGTGCGAAAAGTGGTTTTTCCACACTAATACAAGTGCAAAAGTGGTTTTTCAACACTAACACAAGTGCGAAAAGTGGTTTTTCAACACTAACTCAAGTGCGAAAAGTGGTTTTTCAACACTATCACAAGTGCAAAAAGTGTTTTTTCCACACTAATACAAGTGCAAAAGTGGTTTCCTGCACCAACACAAGTGCGAAAAGTGGGTTTTTCAACACTAACACAAGTGCGAAAAGTGGTTTTTCAACACTAACACAAGTGCGAAAAGTGGTTTTTCAACACTAACACAAGTGCGAAAAGTGGTTTTACCACACTAATACAAGTGCAAAAGTGGTTTCCTGCACCAACACAAGTGCGAAAAGTGGTTTTTCAACACTAACACAAGTACGAAAAGTGGTTTTTCAACACTATCACAAGTGCAAAAAGTGTTTTTTCCACACTAATACAAGTGTAAAAGTGGTTTCCTGCACCAACACAAGTGCGAAAAGTGGTTTTTCAACACTAACACAAGTGCGAAAAGTGGTTTTTCAACACCAACACAAGTGCGAAAAGTGGTTTTTCCACACTAATACAAGTGCAAAAGCGGTTTCCTGCACCAACACAAGTGCGAAAAGTGGTTTTTCAACACTAACACAAGTTCGAAAAGTGGTTTTTCAACACTATCACAAGTGCAAAAAGTGTTTTTTCCACACTAATACAAGTGCAAAAGTGGTTTCCTGCACCAACACAAGTGCGAAAGGTGGTTTTTCAACACTAACACAAGTGCGAAAAGTGGTTTTTCCACACTAATACAAGTGCAAAAGTGGTTTCCTGCACCAACACAAGTGCGAAAAGTGGTTTTTCAACACTAACACAAGTGCGAAAAGTGGTTTTTCAACACTAACGTCTAACACAAGTGCGAAAAGTGGTTTTTCAACACTATCACAAGTGCAAAAAGTGTTTTTTCCACACGAATACAAGTGCAAAAGTGGTTTCCTGCACCAACACAAGTGCGAAAAGTGGCTTTTCAACACTAACACAAGTGCGAAAAGTGGTTTTTCAACACTAACACAAGTGCGAAAAGTGGTTTTTCAACACTAACACAAGTGCGAAAAGTGGTTTTTCCACACTAATACAAGTGCAAAAGTGGTTTTTCAACACTAACACAAGTGCGAAAAGTGGTTTTTCAACACTAACTCAAGTGCGAAAAGTGGTTTTTCAACACTATCACAAGTGCAAAAAGTGTTTTTTCCACACTAATACAAGTGCAAAAGTGGTTTCCTGCACCAACACAAGTGCGAAAAGTGGGTTTTTCAACACGAACACAAGTGCGAAAAGTGGTTTTTCAACACTAACACAAGTGCGAAAAGTGGTTTTTCAACACTAACACAAGTGCGAAAAGTGGTTTTTCAACACTATCACAAGTGCAAAAAGTGTTTTTTCCACACTAATACAAGTGCAAAAGTGGTTTCCTGCACCAACACAAGTGCGAAAAGTGGTTTTTCAACACTAACACAAGTGCGAAAAGTGGTTTTTTAACACTAACACAAGTGCGAAAAGTGGTTTTTCCACACTAATACAAGTGCAAAAGTGGTTTCCTGCACCAACACAAGTGCGAAAAGTGATTTTTCAACACTATCACAAGTGCAAAAAGTGTTTTTTCCACACTAATACAAGTGCAAAAGTGGTTTCCTGCACCAACACAAGTGCGAAAAGTGGTTTTTCAACACTAACACAAGTGCGAAAAGTGGTTTTTCAACACTAACACAAGTGCGAAAAGTGGTTTTTCAACACTAACGTCTAACACAAGTCCGAAAAGTGGTTTTTCAACACTATCACAAGTGCAAAAAGTGTTTTTTCCACACGAATACAAGTGCAAAAGTGGTTTCCTGCACGAACACAAGTGCGAAAAGTGGCTTTTCAACACCAACACAAGTGCGAAAAGTGGTTTTTCAACACTAACACAAGTGCGAAAAGTGGTTTTTCAACACTAACACAAGTGCGAAAAGTGGTTTTTCCACACTAATACAAGTGCAAAAGTGGTTTTTCAACACTAACACAAGTGCGAAAAGTGGTTTTTCAACACGAACTCAAGTGCGAAAAGTGGTTTTTCAACACTATCACAAGTGCAAAAAGTGTTTTTTCCACACTAATACAAGTGCAAAAGTGGTTTCCTGCACCAACACAAGTGCGAAAAGTGGGTTTTTCAACACTAACACAAGTGCGAAAAGTGGTTTTTCAACACTAACACAAGTGCGAAAAGTGTTTTTTCAACACTAACACAAGTGCGAAAAGTGGTTTTACCACACTAATACAAGTGCAAAAGTGGTTTCCTGCACCAACACAAGTGCGAAAAGTGGTTTTTCAACACTAACACAAGTACGAAAAGTGGTTTTTCAACACTATCACAAGTGCAAAAAGTGTTTTTTCCACACTAATACAAGTGTAAAAGTGGTTTCCTGCACCAACACAAGTGCGAAAAGTGGTTTTTCAACACTAACACAAGTGCGAAAAGTGGTTTTTCAACACTAACACAAGTGCGAAAAATGGATTTTCCACACTAATACAAGTGCAAAAGTGGTTTCCTGCACCAACACAACTGCGAAAAGTGGTTTTTCAACACTAACACAAGTGTGAAAAGTGGTTTTTCAACACAAACACAAGTGCGAAAAGGGGTTTTTCAACACTAACACAAGTGCGAAAAGTGGTTTTTCAACACTAACACAAGTGCGAAAAGTGGTTTTTCCACACTAATACAAGTGCAAAAGCGGTTTCCTGCACCAACACAAGTGCGAAAAGTGGTTTTTCAACACTAACACAAGTTCGAAAAGTGGTTTTTCAACACTATCACAAGTGCAAAAAGTGTTTTTTCCACACTAATACAAGTGCAAAAGTGGTTTCCTGCACCAACACAAGTGCGAAAGGTGGTTTTTCAACACTAACACAAGTGCGAAAAGTGGTTTTTTAACACTAACACAAGTGCGAAAAGTGGTTTTTCCACACTAATACAAGTGCAAAAGTGGTTTCCTGCACCAACACAAGTGCGAAAAGTGGTTTTTCAACACTATCACAAGTGCAAAAAGTGTTTTTTCCACACTAATACAAGTGCAAAAGTGGTTTCCTGCACCAACACAAGTGCGAAAAGTGGTTTTTCAACACTAACACAAGTGCGAAAAGTGGTTTTTCAACACTAACACAAGTGCGAAAAGTGGTTTTTCAACACTAACACAAGTGCGAAAAGTGGTTTTTCCACACTAATACAAGTGCAAAAGTGGTTTCCTGCACCAACACAAGTGCGAAAGGTGGTTTTTCAACACTAACACAAGTGCGAAAAGTGGTTTTTCAACACTAACACAAGTGCGAAAAGTGGTTTTTCCACACTAATGCAAATGCAAAAGTGGTTTCCTGCACCAACACAAGTGCGAGAAGTGGTTTTTCAACACTAACACAAGTGCAAAAAGTGGTTTTTCAACACTAACACAAGGGCAAAAACTGGTTTTTCCACACTAATACAAGTGCAAAAGTGGTTTCCTGCACCAACACAAGTGCGAAAAGTGGTTTTTCAACACTAACACAAGTGCGAAAAGTGGTTTTTCAACACTAACACAAGTGCGAAAAGTGGTTTTTCAACACTAACACAAGTGCGAAAAGTGGTTTTTCCACACTAATACAAGTGCAAAAGTGGTTTCCTGCACCAACACAAGTCCGAAAAGTGGTTTTTCAACACAAACACAAGTGCGAAAAGGGGTTTTTCAACACTAACACAAGTGCGAAAAGTGGTTTTTCAAAACTAACACAAGTGCGAAAAGTGGTTTTTCCACACTAATACAAGTGCAAAAGCGGTTTCCAGCACCAACACAAGTGCGAAAAGTGGTTTTTCAACACTAACGCAAGTGCGAAAAGTGGTTTTTCAACACTATCACAAGTGCAAAAAGTGTTTTTTCCACACTAATACAAGTGCAAAAGTGGTTTCCTGCACCAACACAAGTGCGAAAAGTGGTTTTTCAACACTAACACAAGTGCGAAAAGTGGTTTTTTAACACTAACACAAGTGCGAAAAGTGGTTTTTCCACACTAATACAAGTGCAAAAGTGGTTTCCTGCACCAACACAAGTGCGAAAAGTGGTTTTTCAACACTATCACAAGTGCAAAAAGTGTTTTTTCCACACTAATACAAGTGCAAAAGTGGTTTCCTGCACCAACACAAGTGCGAAAAGTGGTTTTTCAACACTAACACAAGTGCGAAAAGTGGTTTTTCAACACTAACACAAGTGCGAAAAGTGGTTTTTCAACACTAACGTCTAACACAAGTGCGAAAAGTGGTTTTTCCACACTAATACAAGTGCAAAAGTGGTTTCCTGCACCAACACAAGTGCGAAAAGTGGTTTTTCAACACTAACACAAGTGCGAAAAGTGGTTTTTCAACACTATCACAAGTGCAAAAAGTGTTTTTTCCACACTAATACAAGTGCAAAAGTGGTTTCCTGCACCAACACAAGTGCGAAAAGTGGTTTTTCAACACTAACACAAGTGCGAAAAGTGGTTTTTCAACACTAACACAAGTGCGAAAAGTGGTTTTCCACACTAGTACAAGTGCAAAAGTGGTTTCCTGCACCAAAACAAGTGCGAAAAGTGGTTTTTCAACACTAACACAAGTGCGAAAAGTGGTTTTTCAACACTATCACAAGTGCAATAAGTGTTTTTTCCACACTAATACAAGTGCAAAAGTGGTTTCCTGCACCAACACAAGTGCGAAAAGTAGTTTTTCAACACTAACACAAGTGCGAAAAGTGGTTTTTCAACACCAACACAAGTGCGAAAAGTGGTTTTTCAACACTAACACAAGTGCGAAAAGTGGTTTTTCCACACTAATACAAGTGCAAAAGTGGTTTTTCAACACTATCACAAGTGCAAAAAGTGTTTTTTCCACACTAATACAAGTGCAAAGGTGGTTTTTCAACACTATCACAAGTGCAAAAAGTGTTTTTTCCACACTAATACAAGTGCAAAAGTGGTTTCCTGCACCAACACAAGTGCGAAAAGTGGTTTTTCAACACTAACACAATGGCGAAAAGTGGTATTTCAACACTAACACAAGTGCGAAAAGTGGTTTTTCAACACTAACACAAGTGCAAAAAGTGGTTTTTCCACACTAATACAAGTGCAAAAGTGGTTTGCTGCACCAACACAAGTGCGAAAAGTGGTTTTTCAACACTAACACAAGTGTGAAAAGTGGTTTTTCAACACTATCACAAGTGCAAAAGGTGTTTTTTCCACACTAATACAAGTGTAAAAGTGGTTTCCTGCACCAACACAAGTGCAAAAAGTGGTTTTTCAACACTAACACAAGTGCGAAAAGTGGTTTTTCAACACTAACACAAGTGCGAAAAGTGGTTTTTCCACACTAATACAAGTGCAAAAGTGGTTTCCTGCACCAACACAAGTGCGAAAAGTGGTTTTTCAACACTAACACAAGTGTGAAAAGTGGTTTTTCAACACTATCACAAGTGCAAAAGTGGTTTCCTGCACCAACACAAGTGCTAAAAGTGGTTTTTCAACACTAACACAAGTGCGAAAAGTGGTTTTTCAACACTAACACAAGTGCGAAAAGTGGTTTTTCAACACTAACACAAGTGCGAAAAGTGGTTTTTCCACACTAATACAAGTGCAAAAGTGGTTTCCTGCACCAACACAAGTGCGAAAAGTGGTTTTTCAACACTAACACAAGTGCAAAAAGTGGTTTTTCAACACTATCACAAGTGCAAAAAGTGTTTTTTCCACACGAATACAAGTGCAAAAGTGGTTTCCTGCACCAACACAAGTGCGAAAAGTGGCTTTTCAACACTAACACAAGTGCGAAAAGTGGTTTTTCAACACTAACACAAGTGCGAAAAGTGGTTTTTCAACACTAACACAAGTGCGAAAAGTGGTTTTCCCACACTAATACAAGTGCAAAAGTGGTTTTTCAACACTAACACAAGTGCGAAAAGTGGTTTTTCAACACTAACTCAAGTGCGAAAAGTGGTTTTTCAACACTATCACAAGTGCAAAAAGTGTTTTTTCCACACTAATACAAGTGCAAAAGTTGTTTCCTGCACCAACACAAGTGCGAAAAGTGGGTTTTTCAACACTAACACAAGTGCGAAAAGTGGTTTTTCAACACTAACACAAGTGCGAAAAGTGGTTTTTCAACACTAACACAAGTGCGAAAAGTGGTTTTACCACACTAATACAAGTGCAAAAGTGGTTTCCTGCACCAACACAAGTGCGAAAAGTGGTTTTTCAACACTAACACAAGTACGAAAAGTGGTTTTTCAACACTATCACAAGTGCAAAAAGTGTTTTTTCCACACTAATACAAGTGTAAAAGTGGTTTCCTGCACCAACACAAGTGCGAAAAGTGGTTTTTCAACACTAACACAAGTGCGAAAAGTGGTTTTTCAACACTAACACAAGTGCGAAAAATGGATTTTCCACACTAATACAAGTGCAAAAGTGGTTTCCTGCACCAACACAACTGCGAAAAGTGGTTTTTCAACACTAACACAAGTGTGAAAAGTGGTTTTTCAACACAAACACAAGTGCGAAAAGGGGTTTTTCAACACTAACACAAGTGCGAAAAGTGGTTTTTCAACACTAACACAAGTGCGAAAAGTGGTTTTTCCACACTAATATAAGTGCAAAAGCGGTTTCCTGCACCAACACAAGTGCGAAAAGTGGTTTTTCAACACTAACACAAGTTCGAAAAGTGGTTTTTCAACACTATCACAAGTGCAAAAAGTGTTTTTTCCACACTAATACAAGTGCAAAAGTGGTTTCCTGCACCAACACAAGTGCGAAAAGTGTTTTTTCAACACTATCACAAGTGCAAAAAGTGGTTTTTTAACACTAACACAAGTGCGAAAAGTGGTTTTTCCACACTAATACAAGTGCAAAAGTGGTTTCCTGCACCAACACAAGTGCGAAAAGTGGTTTTTCAACACTATCACAAGTGCAAAAAGTGTTTTTTCCACACTAATACAAGTGCAAAAGTGGTTTCCTGCACCAACACAAGTGCAAAAAGTGGTTTTTCAACACTAACACAAGTGCGAAAAGTGGTTTTTCAACACTAACACAAGTGCGAAAAGTGGTTTTTCAACACTAACACAAGTGCGAAAAGTGGTTTTTCCACACTAATACAAGTGCAAAAGTGGTTTCCTGCACCAACACAAGTGCGAAAGGTGGTTTTTCAACACTAACACAAGTGCGAAAAGTGGTTTTTCAACACTAACACAAGTGCGAAAAGTGGGTTTTCCACACTAATACAAGTGCAAAAGTGGTTTCCTGCACCAACACAACTGCGAAAAGTGGTTTTTCAACACTAACACAAGTGTGAAAAGTGGTTTTTCAACACAAACACAAGTGCGAAAAGGGGTTTTTCAACACTAACACAAGTGCGAAAAGTGGTTTTTCAACACTAACACAAGTGCGAAAAGTGGTTTTTCCACACTAATACAAGTGCAAAAGCGGTTTCCTGCACCAACACAAGTGCGAAAAGTGGTTTTTCAACACTAACACAAGTTCGAAAAGTGGTTTTTCAACACTATCACAAGTGCAAAAAGTGTTTTTTCCACACTAATACAAGTGCAAAAGTGGTTTCCTGCACCAACACAAGTGCGAAAAGTGTTTTTTCAACACTATCACAAGTGCAAAAAGTGGTTTTTTAACACTAACACAAGTGCGAAAAGTGGTTTTTCCACACTAATACAAGTGCAAAAGTGGTTTCCTGCACCAACACAAGTGCGAAAAGTGGTTTTTCAACACTATCACAAGTGCAAAAAGTGTTTTTTCCACACTAATACAAGTGCAAAAGTGGTTTCCTGCACCAACACAAGTGCAAAAAGTGGTTTTTCAACACTAACACAAGTGCGAAAAGTGGTTTTTCAACACTAACACAAGTGCGAAAAGTGGTTTTTCAACACTAACACAAGTGCGAAAAGTGGTTTTTCCACACTAATACAAGTGCAAAAGTGGTTTCCTGCACCAACACAAGTGCGAAAGGTGGTTTTTCAACACTAACACAAGTGCGAAAAGTGGTTTTTCAACACTAACACAAGTGCGAAAAGTGGTTTTTCCACACTAATGCAAATGCAAAAGTGGTTTCCTGCACCAATACAAGTGCGAGAAGTGGTTTTTCAACACTAACACAAGTGCAAAAAGTGTTTTTTCCACACGAATACAAGTGCAAAAGTGGTTTCCTGCACCAACACAAGTGCGAAAAGTGGCTTTTCAACACTAACACAAGTGCGAAAAGTGGTTTTTCAACACTAACACAAGTGCGAAAAGTGGTTTTTCAACACTAACACAAGTGCGAAAAGTGGTTTTTCCACACTAATACAAGTGCAAAAGTGGTTTTTCAACACTAACACAAGTGCGAAAAGTGGTTTTTCCACACTAATACAAGTGCAAAATTGGTTTTTCAACACTAACACAAGCGCGAAAAGTGGTTTTTCCACACTAATACAAGTGCAAAAGTGGTTTCCTGCACCAACACAAGTGCGAAAAGTGGTTTTTCAACACTAACACAAGTGCAAAAAGTGGTTTTTCAACACTATCACAAGTGCAAAAAGTGTTTTTTCCACACGAATACAAGTGCAAAAGTGGTTTCCTGCACCAACACAAGTGCGAAAAGTGGCTTTTCAACACTAACACAAGTGCGAAAAGTGGTTTTTCAACACTAACACAAGTGCGAAAAGTGGTTTTTCAACACTAACACAAGTGCGAAAAGTGGTTTTTCCACACTAATACAAGTGCAAAAGTGGTTTTTCAACACTAACACAAGTGCGAAAAGTGGTTTTTCAACACTAACTCAAGTGCGAAAAGTGGTTTTTCAACACTATCACAAGTGCAAAAAGTGTTTTTTCCACACTAATACAAGTGCAAAAGTTGTTTCCTGCACCAACACAAGTGCGAAAAGTGGGTTTTTCAACACTAACACAAGTGCGAAAAGTGGTTTTTCAACACTAACACAAGTGCGAAAAGTGGTTTTTCAACACTAACACAAGTGCGAAAAGTGGTTTTACCACACTAATACAAGTGCAAAAGTGGTTTCCTGCACCAACACAAGTGCGAAAAGTGGTTTTTCAACACTAACACAAGTACGAAAAGTGGTTTTTCAACACTATCACAAGTGCAAAAAGTGTTTTTTCCACACTAATACAAGTGTAAAAGTGGTTTCCTGCACCAACACAAGTGCGAAAAGTGGTTTTTCAACACTAACACAAGTGCGAAAAGTGGTTTTTCAACACTAACACAAGTGCGAAAAATGGATTTTCCACACTAATACAAGTGCAAAAGTGGTTTCCTGCACCAACACAACTGCGAAAAGTGGTTTTTCAACACTAACACAAGTGTGAAAAGTGGTTTTTCAACACAAACACAAGTGCGAAAAGGGGTTTTTCAACACTAACACAAGTGCGAAAAGTGGTTTTTCAACACTAACACAAGTGCGAAAAGTGGTTTTTCCACACTAATACAAGTGCAAAAGCGGTTTCCTGCACCAACACAAGTGCGAAAAGTGGTTTTTCAACACTAACACAAGTTCGAAAAGTGGTTTTTCAACACTATCACAAGTGCAAAAAGTGTTTTTTCCACACTAATACAAGTGCAAAAGTGGTTTCCTGCACCAACACAAGTGCGAAAAGTGTTTTTTCAACACTATCACAAGTGCAAAAAGTGGTTTTTTAACACTAACACAAGTGCGAAAAGTGGTTTTTCCACACTAATACAAGTGCAAAAGTGGTTTCCTGCACCAACACAAGTGCGAAAAGTGGTTTTTCAACACTATCACAAGTGCAAAAAGTGTTTTTTCCACACTAATACAAGTGCAAAAGTGGTTTCCTGCACCAACACAAGTGCGAAAAGTGGTTTTTCAACACTAACACAAGTGCGAAAAGTGGTTTTTCAACACTAACACAAGTGCGAAAAGTGGTTTTTCAACACTAACACAAGTGCGAAAAGTGGTTTTTCCACACTAATACAAGTGCAAAAGTGGTTTCCTGCACCAACACAAGTGCGAAAGGTGGTTTTTCAACACTAACACAAGTGCGAAAAGTGGTTTTTCAACACTAACACAAGTGCGAAAAGTGGTTTTTCCACACTAATGCAAATGCAAAAGTGGTTTCCTGCACCAATACAAGTGCGAGAAGTGGTTTTTCAACACTAACACAAGTGCAAAAAGTGTTTTTTCCACACGAATACAAGTGCAAAAGTGGTTTCCTGCACCAACACAAGTGCGAAAAGTGGCTTTTCAACACTAACACAAGTGCGAAAAGTGGTTTTTCAACACTAACACAAGTGCGAAAAGTGGTTTTTCAACACTAACACAAGTGCGAAAAGTGGTTTTTCCACACTAATAGAAGTGCAAAAGTGGTTTTTCAACACTAACACAAGTGCGAAAAGTGGTTTTTCAACACTAACTCAAGTGCGAAAAGTGGTTTTTCAACACTATCACAAGTGCAAAAAGTGTTTTTTCCACACTAATACAAGTGCAAAAGTGGTTTCCTGCACCAACACAAGTGCGAAAAGTGGGTTTTTCAACACGAACACAAGTGCGAAAAGTGGTTTTTCAACACTAACACAAGTGCGAAAAGTGGTTTTTCAACACTAACACAAGTGCGAAAAGTGGTTTTTCCACACTAATACAAGTGCAAAAGTGGTTTCCTGCACCAACACAAGTGCGAAAAGTGGTTTTTCAACACTATCACAAGTGCAAAAAGTGTTTTTTCCACACTAATACAAGTGCAAAAGTGGTTTCCTGCACCAACACAAGTGCGAAAAGTGGTTTTTCAACACTAACACAAGTGCGAAAAGTGGTTTTTCAACACTAACGCAAGTGCGAAAAGTGGTTTTTCTACACTAACGTCTAACACAAGTGCGAAAAGTGGTTTTTCAACACTATCACAAGTGCAAAAAGTGTTTTTTCAACACGAATACAAGTGCAAAAGTGGTTTCCTGCACCAACACAAGTGCGAAAAGTGGCTTTTCAACACTAACACAAGTGCGAAAAGTGGTTTTTCAACACTAACACAAGTGCGAAAAGTGGTTTTTCAACACTAACACAAGTGCGAAAAGTGGTTTTTCCACACTAATACAAGTGCAAAAGTGGTTTTTCAACACTAACACAAGTGCGAAAAGTGGTTTTTCAACACTAACTCAAGTGCGAAAAGTGGTTTTTCAACACTATCACAAGTGCAAAAAGTGTTTTTTCCACACTAATACAAGTGCAAAAGTGGTTTCCTGCACCAACACAAGTGCGAAAAGTGGGTTTTTCAACACTAACACAAGTGCGAAAAGTGGTTTTTCAACACTAACACAAGTGCGAAAAGTGGTTTTTCAACACTAACACAAGTGCGAAAAGTGGTTTTTCAACACTATCACAAGTGCAAAAAGTGTTTTTTCCACACTAATACAAGTGCAAAAGTGGTTTCCTGCACCAACACAAGTGCGAAAAGTGGTTTTTCAACACTAACACAAGTGCGAAAAGTGGTTTTTTAACACTAACACGAGTGCGAAAAGTGGTTTTTCCACACTAATACAAGTGCAAAAGTGGTTTCCTGCACCAACACAAGTGCGAAAAGTGGTTTTTCAACACTATCACAAGTGCAAAAAGTGTTTTTTCCACACTAATACAAGTGCAAAAGTGGTTTCCTGTACCAACACAAGTGCGAAAAGTGGTTTTTCAACACTAACACAAGTGCGAAAAGTGGTTTTTCAACACTAACACAAGTGCGAAAAGTGGTTTTTCAACACTAACGTCTAACACAAGTGCGAAAAGTGGTTTTTCAACACTATCACAAGTGCAAAAAGTGTTTTTTCCACACGAATACAAGTGCAAAAGTGGTTTCCTGCACCAACACAAGTGCGAAAAGTGGTTTTTCAACACTAACACAAGTGCGAAAAGTGGTTTTTCAACACTAACACAAGTGCGAAAAGTGGTTTTTCCACACTAATACAAGTGCAAAAGTGGTTTCCTGCACCAACACAAGTGCGAAAAGTGGTTTTTCAACACAAACACAAGTGCGAAAAGGGGTTTTTCAACACTAACACAAGTGCGAAATGTGGTTTTTCAACACTAACACAAGTGCGAAAAGTGGTTTTTCCACACTAATACAAGTGCAAAAGTGGTTTCCAGCACCAACACAAGTGCGAAAAGTGGTTTTTCAACACTAACACAAGTGCGAAAAGTGGTTTTTCAACACTATCACAAGTGCAAAAAGTGTTTTTTCCACACTAATACAAGTGCAAAAGTGGTTTCCTGCACCAACACAAGTGCGAAAAGTGGTTTTTCAACACTAACACAAGTGCGAAAAGTGGTTTTTTAACACTAACACAAGTGCGAAAAGTGGTTTTTCCACACTAATACAAGTGCAAAAGTGGTTTCCTGCACCAACACAAGTGCGAAAAGTGGTTTTTCAACATTATCACAAGTGCAAAAAGTGTTTTTTCCACACTAATACAAGTGCAAAAGTGGTTTCCTGCACCAACACAAGTGCGAAAAGTGGTTTTTCAACACTAACACAAGTGCGAAAAGTGGTTTTTCAACACTAACACAAGTGCGAAAAGTGGTTTTTCAACACTAACGTCTAACACAAGTGCGAAAAGTGGTTTTTCAACACTATCACAAGTGCAAAAAGTGTTTTTTCCACACGAATACAAGTGCAAAAGTGGTTTCCTGCACCAACACAAGTGCGAAAAGTGGCTTTTCAACACTAACACAAGTGCGAAAAGTGGTTTTTCAACACTAACACAAGTGCGAAAAGTGGTTTTTCAACACTAACACAAGTGCGAAAAGTGGTTTTTCCACACTAATACAAGTGCAAAAGTGGTTTTTCAACACTAACACAAGTGCGAAAAGTGGTTTTTCAACACTAACTCAAGTGCGAAAAGTGGTTTTTCAACACTATCACAAGTGCAAAAAGTGTTTTTTCCACACTAATACAAGTGCAAAAGTGGTTTCCTGCACCAACACAAGTGCGAAAAGTGGGTTTTTCAACACTAACACAAGTGCGAAAAGTGGTTTTTCAACACTAACACAAGTGCGAAAAGTGGTTTTTCAACACTAACACAAGTGCGAAAAGTGGTTTTTCAACACTATCACAAGTGCAAAAAGTGTTTTTTCCACACTAATACAAGTGCAAAAGTGGTTTCCTGCACCAACACAAGTGCGAAAAGTGGTTTTTCAACACTAAAACAAGTGCGAAAAGTGGTTTTTTAACACTAACACAAGTGCGAAAAGTGGTTTTTCCACACTAATACAAGTGCAAAAGTGGTTTCCTGCACCAACACAAGTGCGAAATGTGGTTTTTCAACACTAACACAAGTGCGAAAAGTGGTTTTTCAACACTAACACAAGTGCGAAAAGTGGTTTTTCAACACTAACGTCTAACACAAGTGCGAAAAGTGGTTTTTCAACACTATCACAAGTGCAAAAAGTGTTTTTTCCACACGAATACAAGTGCAAAAGTGGTTTCCTGCACGAACACAAGTGCGAAAAGTGGCTTTTCAACACCAACACAAGTGCGAAAAGTGGTTTTTCAACACTAACACAAGTGCGAAAAGTGTTTTTTCAACACTAACACAAGTGCGAAAAGTGGTTTTTCCACACTAATACAAGTGCAAAAGTGGTTTTTCAACACTAACACAAGTGCGAAAAGTGGTTTTTCAACACTAACTCAAGTGCGAAAAGTGGTTTTTCAACACTATCACAAGTGCAAAAAGTGTTTTTTCCACACTAATACAAGTGCAAAAGTGGTTTCCTGCACCAACACAAGTGCGAAAAGTGGGTTTTTCAACACTAACACAAGTGCGAAAAGTGGTTTTTCAACACTAACACAAGTGCGAAAAGTGGTTTTTCAACACTAACACAAGTGCGAAAAGTGGTTTTACCACACTAATACAAGTGCAAAAGTGGTTTCCTGCACCAACACAAGTGCGAAAAGTGGTTTTTCAACACTAACACAAGTACGAAAAGTGGTTTTTCAACACTATCACAAGTGCAAAAAGTGTTTTTTCCACACTAATACAAGTGTAAAAGTGGTTTCCTGCACCAACACAAGTGCGAAAAGTGGTTTTTCAACACTAACACAAGTGCGAAAAGTGGTTTTTCAACACTAACACAAGTGCGAAAAATGGATTTTCCACACTAATACAAGTGCAAAAGTGGTTTCCTGCACCAACACAACTGCGAAAAGTGGTTTTTCAACACTAACACAAGTGTGAAAAGTGGTTTTTCAACACAAACACAAGTGCGAAAAGGGGTTTTTCAACACTAACACAAGTGCGAAAAGTGGTTTTTCAACACCAACACAAGTGCGAAAAGTGGTTTTTCCACACTAATACAAGTGCAAAAGCGGTTTCCTGCACCAACACAAGTGCGAAAAGTGGTTTTTCAACACTAACACAAGTTCGAAAAGTGGTTTTTCAACACTATCACAAGTGCAAAAAGTGTTTTTTCCACACTAATACAAGTGCAAAAGTGGTTTCCTGCACCAACACAAGTGCGAAAGGTGGTTTTTCAACACTAACACAAGTGCGAAAAGTGGTTTTTCCACACTAATACAAGTGCAAAAGTGGTTTCCTGCACCAACACAAGTGCGAAAAGTGGTTTTTCAACACTAACACAAGTGCGAAAAGTGGTTTTTCAACACTAACGTCTAACACAAGTGCGAAAAGTGGTTTTTCAACACTATCACAAGTGCAAAAAGTGTTTTTTCCACACGAATACAAGTGCAAAAGTGGTTTCCTGCACCAACACAAGTGCGAAAAGTGGCTTTTCAACACTAACACAAGTGCGAAAAGTGGTTTTTCAACACTAACACAAGTGCGAAAAGTGGTTTTTCAACACTAACACAAGTGCGAAAAGTGGTTTTTCCACACTAATACAAGTGCAAAAGTGGTTTTTCAACACTAACACAAGTGCGAAAAGTGGTTTTTCAACACTAACTCAAGTGCGAAAAGTGGTTTTTCAACACTATCACAAGTGCAAAAAGTGTTTTTTCCACACTAATACAAGTGCAAAAGTGGTTTCCTGCACCAACACAAGTGTGAAAAGTGGGTTTTTCAACACGAACACAAGTGCGAAAAGTGGTTTTTCAACACTATCACAAGTGCAAAAAGTGTTTTTTCCACACTAATACAAGTGCAAAAGTGGTTTCCTGCACCAACACAAGTGCGAAAAGTGGTTTTTCAACACTAACACAAGTGCGAAAAGTGGTTTTTTAACACTAACACAAGTGCGAAAAGTGGTTTTTCCACACTAATACAAGTGCAAAAGTGGTTTCCTGCACCAACACAAGTGCGAAAAGTGGTTTTTCAACATTATCACAAGTGCAAAAAGTGTTTTTTCCACACTAATACAAGTGCAAAAGTGGTTTCCTGCACCAACACAAGTGCGAAAAGTGGTTTTTCAACACTAACACAAGTGCGAAAAGTGGTTTTTCAACACTAACACAAGTGCGAAAAGAGGTTTTTCAACACTAACGTCTAACACAAGTGCGAAAAGTGGTTTTTCAACACTATCACAAGTGCAAAAAGTGTTTTTTCCACACGAATACAAGTGCAAAAGTGGTTTCCTGCACCAACACAAGTGCGAAAAGTGGCTTTTCAACACTAACACAAGTGCGAAAAGTGGTTTTTCAACACTAACACAAGTGCGAAAAGTGGTTTTTCAACACTAACACAAGTGCGAAAAGTGGTTTTACCACACTAATACAAGTGCAAAAGTGGTTTTTCAACACTAACACAAGTGCGAAAAGTGGTTTTTCAACACTAACTCAAGTGCGAAAAGTGGTTTTTCAACACTATCACAAGTGCAAAAAGTGTTTTTTCCACACTAATACAAGTGCAAAAGTGGTTTCCTGCACCAACACAAGTGCGAAAAGTGGGTTTTTCAACACTAACACAAGTGCGAAAAGTGGTTTTTCAACACTAACACAAGTGCGAAAAGTGGTTTTTCAACACTAACACAAGTGCGAAAAGTGGTTTTTCAACACTATCACAAGTGCAAAAAGTGTTTTTTCCACACTAATACAAGTGCAAAAGTGGTTTCCTGCACCAACACAAGTGCGAAAAGTGGTTTTTCAACACTAAAACAAGTGCGAAAAGTGGTTTTTTAACACTAACACAAGTGCGAAAAGTGGTTTTTCCACACTAATACAAGTGCAAAAGTGGTTTCCTGCACCAACACAAGTGCGAAAAGTGGTTTTTCAACACTATCACAAGTGCAAAAAGTGTTTTTTCCACACTAATACAAGTGCAAAAGTGGTTTCCTGCACCAACACAAGTGCGAAAAGTGGTTTTTCAACACTAACAAAAGTGCGAAAAGTGGTTTTTCAACACTAACACAAGTGCGAAAAGTGGTTTTTCAACACTAACGTCTAACACAAGTGCGAAAAGTGGTTTTTCAACACTATCACAAGTGCAAAAAGTGTTTTTTCTACACGAATACAAGTGCAAAAGTGGTTTCCTGCACGAACACAAGTGCGAAAAGTGGCTTTTCAACACCAACACAAGTGCGAAAAGTGGTTTTTCAACACTAACACAAGTGCGAAAAGTGTTTTTTCAACACTAACACAAGTGCGAAAAGTGGTTTTTCCACACTAATACAAGTGCAAAAGTGGTTTTTCAACACTAACACAAGTGCGAAAAGTGGTTTTTCAACACTAACTCAAGTGCGAAAAGTGGTTTTTCAACACTATCACAAGTGCAAAAAGTGTTTTTTCCACACTAATACAAGTGCAAAAGTGGTTTCCTGCACCAACACAAGTGCGAAAAGTGGGTTTTTCAACACTAACACAAGTGCGAAAAGTGGTTTTTCAACACTAACACAAGTGCGAAAAGTGGTTTTTCAACACTAACACAAGTGCGAAAAGTGGTTTTACCACACTAATACAAGTGCAAAAGTGGTTTCCTGCACCAACACAAGTGCGAAAAGTGGTTTTTCAACACTAACACAAGTACGAAAAGTGGTTTTTCAACACTATCACAAGTGCAAAAAGTGTTTTTTCCACACTAATACAAGTGTAAAAGTGGTTTCCTGCACCAACACAAGTGCGAAAAGTGGTTTTTCAACACTAACACAAGTGCGAAAAGTGGTTTTTCAACACTAACACAAGTGCGAAAAATGGATTTTCCACACTAATACAAGTGCAAAAGTGGTTTCCTGCACCAACACAACTGCGAAAAGTGGTTTTTCAACACTAACACAAGTGTGAAAAGTGGTTTTTCAACACAAACACAAGTGCGAAAAGGGGTTTTTCAACACTAACACAAGTGCGAAAAGTGGTTTTTCAACACCAACACAAGTGCGAAAAGTGGTTTTTCCACACTAATACAAGTGCAAAAGCGGTTTCCTGCACCAACACAAGTGCGAAAAGTGGTTTTTCAACACTAACACAAGTGCGAAAAGTGGTTTTTCAACACTAACGTCTAACACAAGTGCGAAAAGTGGTTTTTCAACACTATCACAAGTGCAAAAAGTGTTTTTTCCACACGAATACAAGTGCAAAAGTGGTTTCCTGCACCAACACAAGTGCGAAAAGTGGCTTTTCAACACTAACACAAGTGCGAAAAGTGGTTTTTCAACACTAACACAAGTGCGAAAAGTGGTTTTTCAACACTAACACAAGTGCGAAAAGTGGTTTTTCCACACTAATACAAGTGCAAAAGTGGTTTTTCAACACTAACACAAGTGCGAAAAGTGGTTTTTCAACACTAACTCAAGTGCGAAAAGTGGTTTTTCAACACTATCACAAGTGCAAAAAGTGTTTTTTCCACACTAATACAAGTGCAAAAGTGGTTTCCTGCACCAACACAAGTGCGAAAAGTGGGTTTTTCAACACGAACACAAGTGCGAAAAGTGGTTTTTCAACACTAACACAAGTGCGAAAAGTGGTTTTTCAACACTAACACAAGTGCGAAAAGTGGTTTTTCAACACTATCACAAGTGCAAAAAGTGTTTTTTCCACACTAATACAAGTGCAAAAGTGGTTTCCTGCACCAACACAAGTGCGAAAAGTGGTTTTTCAATACTAACACAAGTGCGAAAAGTGGTTTTTTAACACTAACACAAGTGCGAAAAGTGGTTTTTCCACACTAATACAAGTGCAAAAGTGGTTTCCTGCACCAACACAAGTGCGAAAAGTGATTTTTCAACACTATCACAAGTGCAAAAAGTGTTTTTTCCACACTAATACAAGTGCAAAAGTGGTTTCCTGCACCAACACAAGTGCGAAAAGTGGTTTTTCAACACTAACACAAGTGCGAAAAGTGGTTTTTCAACACTAACACAAGTGCGAAAAGTGGTTTTTCAACACTAACGTCTAACACAAGTCCGAAAAGTGGTTTTTCAACACTATCACAAGTGCAAAAAGTGTTTTTTCCACACGAATACAAGTGCAAAAGTGGTTTCCTGCACGAACACAAGTGCGAAAAGTGGCTTTTCAACACCAACACAAGTGCGAAAAGTGGTTTTTCAACACTAACACAAGTGCGAAAAGTGGTTTTCAACACTAACACAAGTGCGAAAAGTGGTTTTTCCACACTAATACAAGTGCAAAAGTGGTTTTTCAACACTAACACAAGTGCGAAAAGTGGTTTTTCAACACGAACTCAAGTGCGAAAAGTGGTTTTTCAACACTATCACAAGTGCAAAAAGTGTTTTTTCCACACTAATACAAGTGCAAAAGTGGTTTCCTGCACCAACACAAGTGCGAAAAGTGGGTTTTTCAACACTAACACAAGTGCGAAAAGTGGTTTTTCAACACTAACACAAGTGCGAAAAGTGGTTTTTCAACACTAACACAAGTGCGAAAAGTGGTTTTACCACACTAATACAAGTGCAAAAGTGGTTTCCTGCACCAACACAAGTGCGAAAAGTGGTTTTTCAACACTAACACAAGTACGAAAAGTGGTTTTTCAACACTATCACAAGTGCAAAAAGTGTTTTTTCCACACTAATACAAGTGTAAAAGTGGTTTCCTGCACCAACACAAGTGCGAAAAGTGGTTTTTCAACACTAACACAAGTGCGAAAAGTGGTTTTTCAACACTAACACAAGTGCGAAAAATGGATTTTCCACACTAATACAAGTGCAAAAGTGGTTTCCTGCACCAACACAACTGCGAAAAGTGGTTTTTCAACACTAACACAAGTGTGAAAAGTGGTTTTTCAACACAAACACAAGTGCGAAAAGGGGTTTTTCAACACTAACACAAGTGCGAAAAGTGGTTTTTCAACACTAACACAAGTGCGAAAAGTGGTTTTTCCACACTAATACAAGTGCAAAAGCGGTTTCCTGCACCAACACAAGTGCGAAAAGTGGTTTTTCAACACTAACACAAGTTCGAAAAGTGGTTTTTCAACACTATCACAAGTGCAAAAAGTGTTTTTTCCACACTAATACAAGTGCAAAAGTGGTTTCCTGCACCAACACAAGTGCGAAAGGTGGTTTTTCAACACTAACACAAGTGCGAAAAGTGGTTTTTTAACACTAACACAAGTGCGAAAAGTGGTTTTTCCACACTAATACAAGTGCAAAAGTGGTTTCCTGCACCAACACAAGTGCGAAAAGTGGTTTTTCAACACTATCACAAGTGCAAAAAGTGTTTTTTCCACACTAATACAAGTGCAAAAGTGGTTTCCTGCACCAACACAAGTGCGAAAAGTGGTTTTTCAACACTAACACAAGTGCGAAAAGTGGTTTTTCAACACTAACACAAGTGCGAAAAGTGGTTTTTCAACACTAACACAAGTGCGAAAAGTGGTTTTTCCACACTAATACAAGTGCAAAAGTGGTTTCCTGCACCAACACAAGTGCGAAAGGTGGTTTTTCAACACTAACACAAGTGCGAAAAGTGGTTTTTCAACACTAACACAAGTGCGAAAAGTGGTTTTTCCACACTAATGCAAATGCAAAAGTGGTTTCCTGCACCAACACAAGTGCGAGAAGTGGTTTTTCAACACTAACACAAGTGCAAAAAGTGGTTTTTCAACACTAACACAAGGGCAAAAACTGGTTTTTCCACACTAATACAAGTGCAAAAGTGGTTTCCTGCACCAACACAAGTGCGAAAAGTGGTTTTTCAACACTAACACAAGTGCGAAAAGTGGTTTTTCAACACTAACACAAGTGCGAAAAGTGGTTTTTCAACACTAACACAAGTGCGAAAAGTGGTTTTTCCACACTAATACAAGTGCAAAAGTGGTTTCCTGCACCAACACAAGTCCGAAAAGTGGTTTTTCAACACAAACACAAGTGCGAAAAGGGGTTTTTCAACACTAACACAAGTGCGAAAAGTGGTTTTTCAACACTAACACAAGTGCGAAAAGTGTTTTTTCCACACTAATACAAGTGCAAAAGTGGTTTCCTGCACCAACACAAGTGCGAAAAGTGGTTTTTCAACACTAACACAAGTGCGAAAAGTGGTTTTTTAACACTAACACAAGTGCGAAAAGTGGTTTTTCCACACTAATACAAGTGCAAAAGTGGTTTCCTGCACCAACACAAGTGCGAAAAGTGGTTTTTCAACACTATCACAAGTGCAAAAAGTGTTTTTTCCACACTAATACAAGTGCAAAAGTGGTTTCCTGCACCAACACAAGTGCGAAAAGTGGTTTTTCAACACTAACACAAGTGCGAAAAGTGGTTTTTCAACACTAACACAAGTGCGAAAAGTGGTTTTTCAACACTAACGTCTAACACAAGTGCGAAAAGTGGTTTTTCCACACTAATACAAGTGCAAAAGTGGTTTCCTGCACCAACACAAGTGCGAAAAGTGGTTTTTCAACACTAACACAAGTGCGAAAAGTGGTTTTTCAACACTATCACAAGTGCAAAAAGTGTTTTTTCCACACTAATACAAGTGCAAAAGTGGTTTCCTGCACCAACACAAGTGCGAAAAGTGGTTTTTCAACACTAACACAAGTGCGAAAAGTGGTTTTTCAACACTAACACAAGTGCGAAAAGTGGTTTTCCACACTAGTACAAGTGCAAAAGTGGTTTCCTGCACCAAAACAAGTGCGAAAAGTGGTTTTTCAACACTAACACAAGTGCGAAAAGTGGTTTTTCAACACTATCACAAGTGCAATAAGTGTTTTTTCCACACTAATACAAGTGCAAAAGTGGTTTCCTGCACCAACACAAGTGCGAAAAGTAGTTTTTCAACACTAACACAAGTGCGAAAAGTGGTTTTTCAACACCAACACAAGTGCGAAAAGTGGTTTTTCAACACTAACACAAGTGCGAAAAGTGGTTTTTCCACACTAATACAAGTGCAAAAGTGGTTTTTCAACACTATCACAAGTGCAAAAAGTGTTTTTTCCACACTAATACAAGTGCAAAAGTGGTTTTTCAACACTATCACAAGTGCAAAAAGTGTTTTTTCCACACTAATACAAGTGCAAAAGTGGTTTCCTGCACCAACACAAGTGCGAAAAGTGGTTTTTCAACACTAACACAATGGCGAAAAGTGGTATTTCAACACTAACACAAGTGCGAAAAGTGGTTTTTCAACACTAACACAAGTGCAAAAAGTGGTTTTTCCACACTAATACAAGTGCAAAAGTGGTTTGCTGCACCAACACAAGTGCGAAAAGTGGTTTTTCAACACTAACACAAGTGTGAAAAGTGGTTTTTCAACACTATCACAAGTGCAAAAGGTGTTTTTTCCACACTAATACAAGTGCAAAAGTGGTTTCCTGCACCAACACAAGTGCAAAAAGTGGTTTTTCAACACTAACACAAGTGCGAAAAGTGGTTTTTCAACACTAACACAAGTGCGAAAAGTGGTTTTTCCACACTAATACAAGTGCAAAAGTGGTTTCCTGCACCAACACAAGTGCGAAAAGTGGTTTTTCAACACTAACACAAGTGTGAAAAGTGGTTTTTCAACACTATCACAAGTGCAAAAAGTGTTTTTTCCACACTAATACAAGTGCAAAAGTGGTTTCCTGCACCAACACAAGTGCTAAAAGTGGTTTTTCAACACTAACACAAGTGCGAAAAGTGGTTTTCAACACTAACACAAGTGCGAAAAGTGGTTTTTCAACACTAACACAAGTGCGAAAAGTGGTTTTTCCACACTAATACAAGTGCAAAAGTGGTTTCCTGCACCAACACAAGTGCGAAAAGTGGTTTTTCAACACTAACACAAGTGCAAAAAGTGGTTTTTCAACACTATCACAAGTGCAAAAAGTGTTTTTTCCACACGAATACAAGTGCAAAAGTGGTTTCCTGCACCAACACAAGTGCGAAAAGTGGCTTTTCAACACTAACACAAGTGCGAAAAGTGGTTTTTCAACACTAACACAAGTGCGAAAAGTGGTTTTTCAACACTAACACAAGTGCGAAAAGTGGTTTTTCCACACTAATACAAGTGCAAAAGTGGTTTTTCAACACTAACACAAGTGCGAAAAGTGGTTTTTCAACACTAACTCAAGTGCGAAAAGTGGTTTTTCAACACTATCACAAGTGCAAAAAGTGTTTTTTCCACACTAATACAAGTGCAAAAGTGGTTTCCTGCACCAACACAAGTGCGAAAAATGGGTTTTTCAACACTAACACAAGTGCGAAAAGTGGTTTTTCAACACTAACACAAGTGCGAAAAGTGGTTTTTCAACACTAACACAAGTGCGAAAAGTGGTTTTACCACACTAATACAAGTGCAAAAGTGGTTTCCTGCACCAACACAAGTGCGAAAAGTGGTTTTTCAACACTAACACAAGTACGAAAAGTGGTTTTTCAACACTATCACAAGTGCAAAAAGTGTTTTTTCCACACTAATACAAGTGTAAAAGTGGTTTCCTGCACCAACACAAGTGCGAAAAGTGGTTTTTCAACACTAACACAAGTGCGAAAAGTGGTTTTTCAACACTAACACAAGTGCGAAAAATGGATTTTCCACACTAATACAAGTGCAAAAGTGGTTTCCTGCACCAACACAACTGCGAAAAGTGGTTTTTCAACACTAACACAAGTGTGAAAAGTGGTTTTTCAACACAAACACAAGTGCGAAAAGGGGTTTTTCAACACTAACACAAGTGCGAAAAGTGGTTTTTCAACACTAACACAAGTGCGAAAAGTGGTTTTTCCACACTAATACAAGTGCAAAAGCGGTTTCCTGCACCAACACAAGTGCGAAAAGTGGTTTTTCAACACTAACACAAGTTCGAAAAGTGGTTTTTCAACACTATCACAAGTGCAAAAAGTGTTTTTTCCACACTAATACAAGTGCAAAAGTGGTTTCCTGCACCAACACAAGTGCGAAAAGTGTTTTTTCAACACTATCACAAGTGCAAAAAGTGGTTTTTTAACACTAACACAAGTGCGAAAAGTGGTTTTTCCACACTAATACAAGTGCAAAAGTGGTTTCCTGCACCAACACAAGTGCGAAAAGTGGTTTTTCAACACTATCACAAGTGCAAAAAGTGTTTTTTCCACACTAATACAAGTGCAAAAGTGGTTTCCTGCACCAACACAAGTGCGAAAAGTGGTTTTTCAACACTAACACAAGTGCGAAAAGTGGTTTTTCAACACTAACACAAGTGCGAAAAGTGGTTTTTCAACACTAACACAAGTGCAAAAAGTGGTTTTTCCACACTAATACAAGTGCAAAAGTGGTTTTCCTGCACCAACACAAGTGCGAAAGGTGGTTTTTCAACACTAACACAAGTGCGAAAAGTGGTTTTTCAACACTAACACAAGTGCGAAAAGTGGTTTTTCCACACTAATGCAAATGCAAAAGTGGTTTCCTGCACCAATACAAGTGCGAGAAGTGGTTTTTCAACACTAACACAGGTGCGAAAAGTGGTTTTTCAACACTAACACAAGTGCGAAAAGGGGTTTTTCAACACTAACACAAGTGCGAAAAGTGGTTTTTCAACACTAACACAAGTGCGAAAAGTGGTTTTTCCACACTAATACAAGTGCAAAAGCGGTTTCCTGCACCAACACAAGTGCGAAAAGTGGTTTTTCAACACTAACACAAGTTCGAAAAGTGGTTTTTCAACACTATCACAAGTGCAAAAAGTGTTTTTTCCACACTAATACAAGTGCAAAAGTGGTTTCCTGCACCACCACAAGTGCGAAAGGTGGTTTTTCAACACTAACACAAGTGCGAAAAGTGGTTTTTTAACACTAACACAAGTGCGAAAAGTGGTTTTCCACACTAATACAAGTGCAAAAGTGGTTTCCTGCACCAACACAAGTGCGAAAAGTGGTTTTTCAACACTATCACAAGTGCAAAAAGTGTTTTTTCCACACTAATACAAGTGCAAAAGTGGTTTCCTGCACCAACACAAGTGCGAAAAGTGGTTTTTCAACACTAACACAAGTGCGAAAAGTGGTTTTTCAACACTAACACAAGTGCGAAAAGTGGTTTTTCAACACTAACACAAGTGCGAAAAGTGGTTTTTCCACACTAATACAAGTGCAAAAGTGGTTTCCTGCACCAACACAAGTGCGAAAGGTGGTTTTTCAACACTAACACAAGTGCGAAAAGTGGTTTTTCAACACTAACACAAGTGCGAAAAGTGGTTTTTCCACACTAATGCAAATGCAAAAGTGGTTTCCTGCACCAACACAAGTGCGAGAAGTGGTTTTTCAACACTAACACAAGTGCAAAAAGTGGTTTTTCAACACTAACACAAGGGCAAAAACTGGTTTTTCCACACTAATACAAGTGCAAAAGTGGTTTCCTGCACCAACACAAGTGCGAAAAGTGGTTTTTCAACACTAACACAAGTGCGAAAAGTGGTTTTTCAACACTAACACAAGTGCGAAAAGTGGTTTTTCAACACTAACACAAGTGCGAAAAGTGGTTTTTCCACACTAATACAAGTGCAAAAGTGGTTTCCTGCACCAACACAAGTCCGAAAAGTGGTTTTTCAACACAAACACAAGTGCGAAAAGGGGTTTTTCAACACTAACACAAGTGCGAAAAGTGGTTTTTCAACACTAACACAAGTGCGAAAAGTGTTTTTTCCACACTAATACAAGTGCAAAAGTGGTTTCCTGCACCAACACAAGTGCGAAAAGTGGTTTTTCAACACTAACACAAGTGCGAAAAGTGGTTTTTCAACACTAACACAAGTGCGAAAAGTGGTTTTTCAACACTAACACAAGTGCGAAAAGTGGTTTTTCCACACTAATACAAGTGCAAAAGTGGTTTCCTGCACCAACACAAGTGCGAAAGGTGGTTTTTCAACACTAACACAAGTGCGAAAAGTGGTTTTTCAACACTAACACAAGTGCGAAAAGTGGTTTTTCCACACTAATGCAAATGCAAAAGTGGTTTCCTGCACCAATACAAGTGCGAGAAGTGGTTTTTCAACACTAACACAAGTGCGAAAAGTGGTTTTTCAACACTAACACAAGTGCGAAAAGGGGTTTTTCAACACTAACACAAGTGCGAAAAGTGGTTTTTCAACACTAACACAAGTGCGAAAAGTGGTTTTTCCACACTAATACAAGTGCAAAAGCGGTTTCCTGCACCAACACAAGTGCGAAAAGTGGTTTTTCAACACTAACACAAGTTCGAAAAGTGGTTTTTCAACACTATCACAAGTGCAAAAAGTGTTTTTTCCACACTAATACAAGTGCAAAAGTGGTTTCCTGCACCACCACAAGTGCGAAAGGTGGTTTTTCAACACTAACACAAGTGCGAAAAGTGGTTTTTTAACACTAACACAAGTGCGAAAAGTGGTTTTTCCACACTAATACAAGTGCAAAAGTGGTTTCCTGCACCAACACAAGTGCGAAAAGTGGTTTTTCAACACTATCACAAGTGCAAAAAGTGTTTTTTCCACACTAATACAAGTGCAAAAGTGGTTTCCTGCACCAACACAAGTGCGAAAAGTGGTTTTTCAACACTAACACAAGTGCGAAAAGTGGTTTTTCAACACTAACACAAGTGCGAAAAGTGGTTTTTCAACACTAACACAAGTGCGAAAAGTGGTTTTTCCACACTAATACAAGTGCCAAAGTGGTTTCCTGCACCAACACAAGTGCGAAAGGTGGTTTTTCAACACTAACACAAGTGCGAAAAGTGGTTTTTCAACACTAACACAAGTGCGAAAAGTGGTTTTTCCACACTAATGCAAATGCAAAAGTGGTTTCCTGCACCAACACAAGTGCGAGAAGTGGTTTTTCAACACTAACACAAGTGCAAAAAGTGGTTTTTCAACACTAACACAAGGGCAAAAACTGGTTTTTCCACACTAATACAAGTGCAAAAGTGGTTTCCTGCACCAACACAAGTGCGAAAAGTGGTTTTTCAACACTAACACAAGTGCGAAAAGTGGTTTTTCAACACTAACACAAGTGCGAAAAGTGGTTTTTCAACACTAACACAAGTGCGAAAAGTGGTTTTTCCACACTAATACAAGTGCAAAAGTGGTTTCCTGCACCAACACAAGTCCGAAAAGTGGTTTTTCAACACAAACACAAGTGCGAAAAGGGGTTTTTCAACACTAACACAAGTGCGAAAAGTGGTTTTTCAACACTAACACAAGTGCGAAAAGTGTTTTTTCCACACTAATACAAGTGCAAAAGTGGTTTCCTGCACCAACACAAGTGCGAAAAGTGGTTTTTCAACACTAACACAAGTGCGAAAAGTGGTTTTTTAACACTAACACAAGTGCGAAAAGTGGTTTTTCCACACTAATACAAGTGCAAAAGTGGTTTCCTGCACCAACACAAGTGCGAAAAGTGGTTTTTCAACACTATCACAAGTGCAAAAAGTGTTTTTTCCACACTAATACAAGTGCAAAAGTGGTTTCCTGCACCAACACAAGTGCGAAAAGTGGTTTTTCAACACTAACACAAGTGCGAAAAGTGGTTTTTCAACACTAACACAAGTGCGAAAAGTGGTTTTTCAACACTAACGTCTAACACAAGTGCGAAAAGTGGTTTTTCCACACTAATACAAGTGCAAAAGTGGTTTCCTGCACCAACACAAGTGCGAAAAGTGGTTTTTCAACACTAACACAAGTGCGAAAAGTGGTTTTTCAACACTATCACAAGTGCAAAAAGTGTTTTTTCCACACTAATACAAGTGCAAAAGTGGTTTCCTGCACCAACACAAGTGCGAAAAGTGGTTTTTCAACACTAACACAAGTGCGAAAAGTGGTTTTTCAACACTAACACAAGTGCGAAAAGTGGTTTTCCACACTAGTACAAGTGCAAAAGTGGTTTCCTGCACCAAAACAAGTGCGAAAAGTGGTTTTTCAACACTAACACAAGTGCGAAAAGTGGTTTTTCAACACTATCACAAGTGCAATAAGTGTTTTTTCCACACTAATACAAGTGCAAAAGTGGTTTCCTGCACCAACACAAGTGCGAAAAGTAGTTTTTCAACACTAACACAAGTGCGAAAAGTGGTTTTTCAACACCAACACAAGTGCGAAAAGTGGTTTTTCAACACTAACACAAGTGCGAAAAGTGGTTTTTCCACACTAATACAAGTGCAAAAGTGGTTTTTCAACACTATCACAAGTGCAAAAAGTGTTTTTTCCACACTAATACAAGTGCAAAAGTGGTTTTTCAACACTATCACAAGTGCAAAAAGTGTTTTTTCCACACTAATACAAGTGCAAAAGTGGTTTCCTGTACCAACACAAGTGCGAAAAGTGGTTTTTCAACACTAACACAATGGCGAAAAGTGGTATTTCAACACTAACACAAGTGCGAAAAGTGGTTTTTCAACACTAACACAAGTGCAAAAAGTGGTTTTTCCACACTAATACAAGTGCAAAAGTGGTTTGCTGCACCAACACAAGTGCGAAAAGTGGTTTTTCAACACTAACACAAGTGTGAAAAGTGGTTTTTCAACACTATCACAAGTGCAAAAGGTGTTTTTTCCACACTAATACAAGTGCAAAAGTGGTTTCCTGCACCAACACAAGTGCAAAAAGTGGTTTTTCAACACTAACACAAGTGCGAAAAGTGGTTTTTCAACACTAACACAAGTGCGAAAAGTGGTTTTTCCACACTAATACAAGTGCAAAAGTGGTTTCCTGCACCAACACAAGTGCGAAAAGTGGTTTTTCAACACTAACACAAGTGTGAAAAGTGGTTTTTCAACACTATCACAAGTGCAAAAAGTGTTTTTTCCACACTAATACAAGTGCAAAAGTGGTTTCCTGCACCAACACAAGTGCTAAAAGTGGTTTTTCAACACTAACACAAGTGCGAAAAGTGGTTTTTCAACACTAACACAAGTGCGAAAAGTGGTTTTTCAACACTAACACAAGTGCGAAAAGTGGTTTTTCCACACTAATACAAGTGCAAAAGTGGTTTCCTGCACCAACACAAGTGCGAAAAGTGGTTTTTCAACACTAACACAAGTGCAAAAAGTGGTTTTTCAACACTATCACAAGTGCAAAAAGTGTTTTTTCCACACGAATACAAGTGCAAAAGTGGTTTCCTGCACCAACACAAGTGCGAAAAGTGGCTTTTCAACACTAACACAAGTGCGAAAAGTGGTTTTTCAACACTAACACAAGTGCGAAAAGTGGTTTTTCAACACTAACACAAGTGCGAAAAGTGGTTTTTCCACACTAATACAAGTGCAAAAGTGGTTTTTCAACACTAACACAAGTGCGAAAAGTGGTTTTTCAACACTAACTCAAGTGCGAAAAGTGGTTTTTCAACACTATCACAAGTGCAAAAAGTGTTTTTTCCACACTAATACAAGTGCAAAAGTGGTTTCCTGCACCAACACAAGTGCGAAAAATGGGTTTTTCAACACTAACACAAGTGCGAAAAGTGGTTTTTCAACACTAACACAAGTGCGAAAAGTGGTTTTTCAACACTAACACAAGTGCGAAAAGTGGTTTTACCACACTAATACAAGTGCAAAAGTGGTTTCCTGCACCAACACAAGTGCGAAAAGTGGTTTTTCAACACTAACACAAGTACGAAAAGTGGTTTTTCAACACTATCACAAGTGCAAAAAGTGTTTTTTCCACACTAATACAAGTGTAAAAGTGGTTTCCTGCACCAACACAAGTGCGAAAAGTGGTTTTTCAACACTAACACAAGTGCGAAAAGTGGTTTTTCAACACTAACACAAGTGCGAAAAATGGATTTTCCACACTAATACAAGTGCAAAAGTGGTTTCCTGCACCAACACAACTGCGAAAAGTGGTTTTTCAACACTAACACAAGTGTGAAAAGTGGTTTTTCAACACAAACACAAGTGCGAAAAGGGGTTTTTCAACACTAACACAAGTGCGAAAAGTGGTTTTTCAACACTAACACAAGTGCGAAAAGTGGTTTTTCCACACTAATACAAGTGCAAAAGCGGTTTCCTGCACCAACACAAGTGTGAAAAGTGGTTTTTCAACACTAACACAAGTTCGAAAAGTGGTTTTTCAACACTATCACAAGTGCAAAAAGTGTTTTTTCCACACTAATACAAGTGCAAAAGTGGTTTCCTGCACCAACACAAGTGCGAAAAGTGTTTTTTCAACACTATCACAAGTGCAAAAAGTGGTTTTTTAACACTAACACAAGTGCGAAAAGTGGTTTTTCCACACTAATACAAGTGCAAAAGTGGTTTCCTGCACCAACACAAGTGCGAAAAGTGGTTTTTCAACACTATCACAAGTGCAAAAAGTGTTTTTTCCACACTAATACAAGTGCAAAAGTGGTTTCCTGCACCAACACAAGTGCGAAAAGTGTTTTTCAACACTAACACAAGTGCGAAAAGTGGTTTTTCAACACTAACACAAGTGCGAAAAGTGGTTTTTCAACACTAACACAAGTGCGAAAAGTGGTTTTTCCACACTAATACAAGTGCAAAAGTGGTTTCCTGCACCAACACAAGTGCGAAAGGTGGTTTTTCAACACTAACACAAGTGCGAAAAGTGGTTTTTCAACACTAACACAAGTGCGAAAAGTGGTTTTTCCACACTAATGCAAATGCAAAAGTGGTTTCCTGCACCAATACAAGTGCGAGAAGTGGTTTTTCAACACTAACACAAGTGCAAAAAGTGTTTTTTCCACACGAATACAAGTGCAAAAGTGGTTTCCTGCACCAACACAAGTGCGAAAAGTGGCTTTTCAACACTAACACAAGTGCGAAAAGTGGTTTTTCAACACTAACACAAGTGCGAAAAGTGGTTTTTCAACACTAACACAAGTGCGAAAAGTGGTTTTTCCACGCTAATACAAGTGCAAAAGTGGTTTTTCAACACTAACACAAGTGCGAAAAGTGGTTTTTCAACACTAACTCAAGTGCGAAAAGTGGTTTTTCAACACTATCACAAGTGCAAAAAGTGTTTTTTCCACACTAATACAAGTGCAAAAGTGGTTTCCTGCACCAACACAAGTGCGAAAAGTGGGTTTTTCAACACGAACACAAGTGCGAAAAGTGGTTTTTCAACACTAACACAAGTGCGAAAAGTGGTTTTTCAACACTAACACAAGTGCGAAAAGTGGTTTTTCAACACTATCACAAGTGCAAAAAGTGTTTTTTGCACACTAATACAAGTGCAAAAGTGGTTTCCTGCACCAACACAAGTGCGAAAAGTGGTTTTTCAACACTAACACAAGTGCGAAAAGTGGTTTTTTAACACTAACACAAGTGCGAAAAGTGGTTTTTCCACACTAATACAAGTGCAAAAGTGGTTTCCTGCACCAACACAAGTGCGAAAAGTGGTTTTTCAACACTATCACAAGTGCAAAAAGTGTTTTTTCCACACTAATACAAGTGCAAAAGTGGTTTCCTGCACCAACACAAGTGCGAAAAGTGGTTTTTCAACACTAACACAAGTGCGAAAAGTGGTTTTTCAACACTAACACAAGTGCGAAAAGTGGTTTTTCAACACTAACGTCTAACACAAGTGCGAAAAGTGGTTTTTCAACACTATCACAAGTGCAAAAAGTGTTTTTTCAACACGAATACAAGTGCAAAAGTGGTTTCCTGCACGAACACAAGTGCGAAAAGTGGCTTTTCAACACCAACACAAGTGCGAAAAGTGGTTTTTCAACACTAACACAAGTGCGAAAAGTGGTTTTTCAACACTAACACAAGTGCGAAAAGTGGTTTTTCCACACTAATACAAGTGCAAAAGTGGTTTTTCAACACTAACACAAGTGCGAAAAGTGGTTTTTCAACACGAACTCAAGTGCGAAAAGTGGTTTTTCAACACTATCACAAGTGCAAAAAGTGTTTTTTCCACACTAATACAAGTGCAAAAGTGGTTTCCTGCACCAACACAAGTGCGAAAAGTGGGTTTTTCAACACTAACACAAGTGCGAAAAGTGGTTTTTCAACACTAACACAAGTGCGAAAAGTGGTTTTTCAACACTAACACAAGTGCGAAAAGTGGTTTTACCACACTAATACAAGTGCAAAAGTGGTTTCCTGCACCAACACAAGTGCGAAAAGTGGTTTTTCAACACTAACACAAGTACGAAAAGTGGTTTTTCAACACTATCACAAGTGCAAAAAGTGTTTTTTCCACACTTATACAAGTGTAAAAGTGGTTTCCTGCACCAACACAAGTGCGAAAAGTGGTTTTTCAACACTAACACAAGTGCGAAAAGTGGTTTTTCAACACTAACACAAGTGCGAAAAATGGATTTTCCACACTAATACAAGTGCAAAAGTGGTTTCCTGCACCAACACAACTGCGAAAAGTGGTTTTTCAACACTAACACAAGTGTGAAAAGTGGTTTTTCAACACAAACACAAGTGCAAAAAGGGGTTTTTCAACACTAACACAAGTGCGAAAAGTGGTTTTTCAACACTAACACAAGTGCGAAAAGTGGTTTTTCCACACTAATACAAGTGCAAAAGCGGTTTCCTGCACCAACACAAGTGCGAAAAGTGGTTTTTCAACACTAACACAAGTTCGAAAAGTGGTTTTTCAACACTATCACAAGTGCAAAAAGTGTTTTTTCCACACTAATACAAGTGCAAAAGTGGTTTCCTGCACCAACACAAGTGCGAAAGGTGGTTTTTCAACACTAACACAAGTGCGAAAAGTGGTTTTTTAACACTAACACAAGTGCGAAAAGTGGTTTTTCCACACTAATACAAGTGCAAAAGTGGTTTCCTGCACCAACACAAGTGCGAAAAGTGGTTTTTCAACACTATCACAAGTGCAAAAAGTGTTTTTTCCACACTAATACAAGTGCAAAAGTGGTTTCCTGCACCAACACAAGTGCGAAAAGTGGTTTTTCAACACTAACACAAGTGCGAAAAGTGGTTTTTCAACACTAACACAAGTGCGAAAAGTGGTTTTTCAACACTAACACAAGTGCGAAAAGTGGTTTTTCCACACTAATACAAGTGCAAAAGTGGTTTCCTGCACCAACACAAGTGCGAAAGGTGGTTTTTCAACACTAACACAAGTGCGAAAAGTGGTTTTTCAACACTAACACAAGTGCGAAAAGTGGTTTTTCCACACTAATGCAAATGCAAAAGTGGTTTCCTGCACCAACACAAGTGCGAGAAGTGGTTTTTCAACACTAACACAAGTGCGAAAAGTGGTTTTTCAACACTATCACAAGTGCAAAAAGTGTTTTTTCCACACTAATACAAGTGCAAAAGTGGTTTCCTGCACCAACACAAGTGCGAAAAGTGGTTTTTCAACACTAACACAAGTGCGAAAAGTGGTTTTTCAACACTAACACAAGTGCGAAAAGTGGTTTTCCACACTAGTACAAGTGCAAAAGTGGTTTCCTGCACCAAAACAAGTGCGAAAAGTGGTTTTTCAACACTAACACAAGTGCGAAAAGTGGTTTTTCAACACTATCACAAGTGCAATAAGTGTTTTTTCCACACTAATACAAGTGCAAAAGTGGTTTCCTGCACCAACACAAGTGCGAAAAGTAGTTTTTCAACACTAACACAAGTGCGAAAAGTGGTTTTTCAACACCAACACAAGTGCGAAAAGTGGTTTTTCAACACTAACACAAGTGCGAAAAGTGGTTTTTCCACACTAATACAAGTGCAAAAGTGGTTTTTCAACACTATCACAAGTGCAAAAAGTGTTTTTTCCACACTAATACAAGTGCAAAAGTGGTTTTTCAACACTATCACAAGTGCAAAAAGTGTTTTTTCCACACTAATACAAGTGCAAAAGTGGTTTCCTGCACCAACACAAGTGCGAAAAGTGGTTTTTCAACACTAACACAATGGCGAAAAGTGGTATTTCAACACTAACACAAGTGCGAAAAGTGGTTTTTCAACAATAACACAAGTGCAAAAAGTGGTTTTTCCACACTAATACAAGTGCAAAAGTGGTTTGCTGCACCAACACAAGTGCGAAAAGTGGTTTTTCAACACTAACACAAGTGTGAAAAGTGGTTTTTCAACACTATCACAAGTGCAAAAGGTGTTTTTTCCACACTAATACAAGTGCAAAAGTGGTTTCCTGCACCAACACAAGTGCAAAAAGTGGTTTTTCAACACTAACACAAGTGCGAAAAGTGGTTTTTCAACACTAACACAAGTGCGAAAAGTGGTTTTTCCACACTAATACAAGTGCAAAAGTGGTTTCCTGCACCAACACAAGTGCGAAAAGTGGTTTTTCAACACTAACACAAGTGTGAAAAGTGGTTTTTCAACACTATCACAAGTGCAAAAAGTGTTTTTTCCACACTAATACAAGTGCAAAAGTGGTTTCCTGCACCAACACAAGTGCTAAAAGTGGTTTTTCAACACTAACACAAGTGCGAAAAGTGGTTTTTCAACACTAACACAAGTGCGAAAAGTGGTTTTTCAACACTAACACAAGTGCGAAAAGTGGTTTTTCCACACTAATACAAGTGCAAAAGTGGTTTCCTGCACCAACACAAGTGCGAAAAGTGGTTTTTCAACACTAACACAAGTGCAAAAAGTGGTTTTTCAACACTATCACAAGTGCAAAAAGTGTTTTTTCCACACGAATACAAGTGCAAAAGTGGTTTCCTGCACCAACACAAGTGCGAAAAGTGGCTTTTCAACACTAACACAAGTGCGAAAAGTGGTTTTTCAACACTAACACAAGTGCGAAAAGTGGTTTTTCAACACTAACACAAGTGCGAAAAGTGGTTTTTCCACACTAATACAAGTGCAAAAGTGGTTTTTCAACACTAACACAAGTGCGAAAAGTGGTTTTTCAACACTAACTCAAGTGCGAAAAGTGGTTTTTCAACACTATCACAAGTGCAAAAAGTGTTTTTTCCACACTAATACAAGTGCAAAAGTGGTTTCCTGCACCAACACAAGTGCGAAAAATGGGTTTTTCAACACTAACACAAGTGCGAAAAGTGGTTTTTCAACACTAACACAAGTGCGAAAAGTGGTTTTTCAACACTAACACAAGTGCGAAAAGTGGTTTTACCACACTAATACAAGTGCAAAAGTGGTTTCCTGCACCAACACAAGTGCGAAAAGTGGTTTTTCAACACTAACACAAGTACGAAAAGTGGTTTTTCAACACTATCACAAGTGCAAAAAGTGTTTTTTCCACACTAATACAAGTGTAAAAGTGGTTTCCTGCACCAACACAAGTGCGAAAAGTGGTTTTTCAACACTAACACAAGTGCGAAAAGTGGTTTTTCAACACTAACACAAGTGCGAAAAATGGATTTTCCACACTAATACAAGTGCAAAAGTGGTTTCCTGCACCAACACAACTGCGAAAAGTGGTTTTTCAACACTAACACAAGTGTGAAAAGTGGTTTTTCAACACAAACACAAGTGCGAAAAGGGGTTTTTCAACACTAACACAAGTGCGAAAAGTGGTTTTTCAACACTAACACAAGTGCGAAAAGTGGTTTTTCCACACTAATACAAGTGCAAAAGCGGTTTCCTGCACCAACACAAGTGCGAAAAGTGGTTTTTCAACACTAACACAAGTTCGAAAAGTGGTTTTTCAACACTATCACAAGTGCAAAAAGTGTTTTTTCCACACTAATACAAGTGCAAAAGTGGTTTCCTGCACCAACACAAGTGCGAAAAGTGTTTTTTCAACACTATCACAAGTGCAAAAAGTGGTTTTTTAACACTAACACAAGTGCGAAAAGTGGTTTTTCCACACTAATACAAGTGCAAAAGTGGTTTCCTGCACCAACACAAGTGCGAAAAGTGGTTTTTCAACACTATCACAAGTGCAAAAAGTGTTTTTTCCACACTAATACAAGTGCAAAAGTGGTTTCCTGCACCAACACAAGTGCGAAAAGTGGTTTTTCAACACTAACACAAGTGCGAAAAGTGGTTTTTCAACACTAACACAAGTGCGAAAAGTGGTTTTTCAACACTAACACAAGTGCGAAAAGTGGTTTTTCCACACTAATACAAGTGCAAAAGTGGTTTCCTGCACCAACACAAGTGCGAAAGGTGGTTTTTCAACACTAACACAAGTGCGAAAAGTGGTTTTTCAACACTAACACAAGTGCGAAAAGTGGTTTTTCCACACTAATGCAAATGCAAAAGTGGTTTCCTGCACCAATACAAGTGCGAGAAGTGGTTTTTCAACACTAACACAAGTGCAAAAAGTGTTTTTTCCACACGAATACAAGTGCAAAAGTGGTTTCCTGCACCAACACAAGTGCGAAAAGTGGCTTTTCAACACTAACACAAGTGCGAAAAGTGGTTTTTCAACACTAACACAAGTGCGAAAAGTGGTTTTTCAACACTAACACAAGTGCGAAAAGTGGTTTTTCCACACTAATACAAGTGCAAAAGTGGTTTTTCAACACTAACACAAGTGCGAAAAGTGGTTTTTCAACACTAACTCAAGTGCGAAAAGTGGTTTTTCAACACTATCACAAGTGCAAAAAGTGTTTTTTCCACGCTAATACAAGTGCAAAAGTGGTTTCCTGCACCAACACAAGTGCGAAAAGTGGGTTTTTCAACACGAACACAAGTGCGAAAAGTGGTTTTTCAACACTAACACAAGTGCGAAAAGTGGTTTTTCAACACTAACACAAGTGCGAAAAGTGGTTTTTCAACACTATCACAAGTGCAAAAAGTGTTTTTTGCACACTAATACAAGTGCAAAAGTGGTTTCCTGCACCAACACAAGTGCGAAAAGTGGTTTTTCAACACTAACACAAGTGCGAAAAGTGGTTTTTTAACACTAACACAAGTGCGAAAAGTGGTTTTTCCACACTAATACAAGTGCAAAAGTGGTTTCCTGCACCAACACAAGTGCGAAAAGTGGTTTTTCAACACTATCACAAGTGCAAAAAGTGTTTTTTCCACACTAATACAAGTGCAAAAGTGGTTTCCTGCACCAACACAAGTGCGAAAAGTGGTTTTTCAACACTAACACAAGTGCGAAAAGTGGTTTTTCAACACTAACACAAGTGCGAAAAGTGGTTTTTCAACACTAACGTCTAACACAAGTGCGAAAAGTGGTTTTTCAACACTATCACAAGTGCAAAAAGTGTTTTTTCAACACGAATACAAGTGCAAAAGTGGTTTCCTGCACGAACACAAGTGCGAAAAGTGGCTTTTCAACACCAACACAAGTGCGAAAAGTGGTTTTTCAACACTAACACAAGTGCGAAAAGTGGTTTTTCAACACTAACACAAGTGCGAAAAGTGGTTTTTCCACACTAATACAAGTGCAAAAGTGGTTTTTCAACACTAACACAAGTGCGAAAAGTGGTTTTTCAACACGAACTCAAGTGCGAAAAGTGGTTTTTCAACACTATCACAAGTGCAAAAAGTGTTTTTTCCACACTAATACAAGTGCAAAAGTGGTTTCCTGCACCAACACAAGTGCGAAAAGTGGGTTTTTCAACACTAACACAAGTGCGAAAAGTGGTTTTTCAACACTAACACAAGTGCGAAAAGTGGTTTTTCAACACTAACACAAGTGCGAAAAGTGGTTTTACCACACTAATACAAGTGCAAAAGTGGTTTCCTGCACCAACACAAGTGCGAAAAGTGGTTTTTCAACACTAACACAAGTACGAAAAGTGGTTTTTCAACACTATCACAAGTGCAAAAAGTGTTTTTTCCACACTTATACAAGTGTAAAAGTGGTTTCCTGCACCAACACAAGTGCGAAAAGTGGTTTTTCAACACTAACACAAGTGCGAAAAGTGGTTTTTCAACACTAACACAAGTGCGAAAAATGGATTTTCCACACTAATACAAGTGCAAAAGTGGTTTCCTGCACCAACACAACTGCGAAAAGTGGTTTTTCAACACTAACACAAGTGTGAAAAGTGGTTTTTCAACACAAACACAAGTGCAAAAAGGGGTTTTTCAACACTAACACAAGTGCGAAAAGTGGTTTTTCAACACTAACACAAGTGCGAAAAGTGGTTTTTCCACACTAATACAAGTGCAAAAGCGGTTTCCTGCACCAACACAAGTGCGAAAAGTGGTTTTTCAACACTAACACAAGTTCGAAAAGTGGTTTTTCAACACTATCACAAGTGCAAAAAGTGTTTTTTCCACACTAATACAAGTGCAAAAGTGGTTTCCTGCACCAACACAAGTGCGAAAGGTGGTTTTTCAACACTAACACAAGTGCGAAAAGTGGTTTTTTAACACTAACACAAGTGCGAAAAGTGGTTTTTCCACACTAATACAAGTGCAAAAGTGGTTTCCTGCACCAACACAAGTGCGAAAAGTGGTTTTTCAACACTATCACAAGTGCAAAAAGTGTTTTTTCCACACTAATACAAGTGCAAAAGTGGTTTCCTGCACCAACACAAGTGCGAAAAGTGGTTTTTCAACACTAACACAAGTGCGAAAAGTGGTTTTTCAACACTAACACAAGTGCGAAAAGTGGTTTTTCAACACTAACACAAGTGCGAAAAGTGGTTTTTCCACACTAATACAAGTGCAAAAGTGGTTTCCTGCACCAACACAAGTGCGAAAGGTGGTTTTTCAACACTAACACAAGTGCGAAAAGTGGTTTTTCAACACTAACACAAGTGCGAAAAGTGGTTTTTCCACACTAATGCAAATGCAAAAGTGGTTTCCTGCACCAACACAAGTGCGAGAAGTGGTTTTTCAACACTAACACAAGTGCGAAAAGTGGTTTTTCAACACTATCACAAGTGCAAAAAGTGTTTTTTCCACACTAATACAAGTGCAAAAGTGGTTTCCTGCACCAACACAAGTGCGAAAAGTGGTTTTTCAACACTAACACAAGTGCGAAAAGTGGTTTTTCAACACTAACACAAGTGCGAAAAGTGGTTTTCCACACTAGTACAAGTGCAAAAGTGGTTTCCTGCACCAAAACAAGTGCGAAAAGTGGTTTTTCAACACTAACACAAGTGCGAAAAGTGGTTTTTCAACACTATCACAAGTGCAATAAGTGTTTTTTCCACACTAATACAAGTGCAAAAGTGGTTTCCTGCACCAACACAAGTGCGAAAAGTAGTTTTTCAACACTAACACAAGTGCGAAAAGTGGTTTTTCAACACCAACACAAGTGCGAAAAGTGGTTTTTCAACACTAACACAAGTGCGAAAAGTGGTTTTTCCACACTAATACAAGTGCAAAAGTGGTTTTTCAACACTATCACAAGTGCAAAAAGTGTTTTTTCCACACTAATACAAGTGCAAAAGTGGTTTTTCAACACTATCACAAGTGCAAAAAGTGTTTTTTCCACACTAATACAAGTGCAAAAGTGGTTTCCTGCACCAACACAAGTGCGAAAAGTGGTTTTTCAACACTAACACAATGGCGAAAAGTGGTATTTCAACACTAACACAAGTGCGAAAAGTGGTTTTTCAACAATAACACAAGTGCAAAAAGTGGTTTTTCCACACTAATACAAGTGCAAAAGTGGTTTGCTGCACCAACACAAGTGCGAAAAGTGGTTTTTCAACACTAACACAAGTGTGAAAAGTGGTTTTTCAACACTATCACAAGTGCAAAAGGTGTTTTTTCCACACTAATACAAGTGCAAAAGTGGTTTCCTGCACCAACACAAGTGCAAAAAGTGGTTTTTCAACACTAACACAAGTGCGAAAAGTGGTTTTTCAACACTAACACAAGTGCGAAAAGTGGTTTTTCCACACTAATACAAGTGCAAAAGTGGTTTCCTGCACCAACACAAGTGCGAAAAGTGGTTTTTCAACACTAACACAAGTGTGAAAAGTGGTTTTTCAACACTATCACAAGTGCAAAAAGTGTTTTTTCCACACTAATACAAGTGCAAAAGTGGTTTCCTGCACCAACACAAGTGCTAAAAGTGGTTTTTCAACACTAACACAAGTGCGAAAAGTGGTTTTTCAACACTAACACAAGTGCGAAAAGTGGTTTTTCAACACTAACACAAGTGCGAAAAGTGGTTTTTCCACACTAATACAAGTGCAAAAGTGGTTTCCTGCACCAACACAAGTGCGAAAAGTGGTTTTTCAACACTAACACAAGTGCAAAAAGTGGTTTTTCAACACTATCACAAGTGCAAAAAGTGTTTTTTCCACACGAATACAAGTGCAAAAGTGGTTTCCTGCACCAACACAAGTGCGAAAAGTGGCTTTTCAACACTAACACAAGTGCGAAAAGTGGTTTTTCAACACTAACACAAGTGCGAAAAGTGGTTTTTCAACACTAACACAAGTGCGAAAAGTGGTTTTTCCACACTAATACAAGTGCAAAAGTGGTTTTTCAACACTAACACAAGTGCGAAAAGTGGTTTTTCAACACTAACTCAAGTGCGAAAAGTGGTTTTTCAACACTATCACAAGTGCAAAAAGTGTTTTTTCCACACTAATACAAGTGCAAAAGTGGTTTCCTGCACCAACACAAGTGCGAAAAATGGGTTTTTCAACACTAACACAAGTGCGAAAAGTGGTTTTTCAACACTAACACAAGTGCGAAAAGTGGTTTTTCAACACTAACACAAGTGCGAAAAGTGGTTTTACCACACTAATACAAGTGCAAAAGTGGTTTCCTGCACCAACACAAGTGCGAAAAGTGGTTTTTCAACACTAACACAAGTACGAAAAGTGGTTTTTCAACACTATCACAAGTGCAAAAAGTGTTTTTTCCACACTAATACAAGTGTAAAAGTGGTTTCCTGCACCAACACAAGTGCGAAAAGTGGTTTTTCAACACTAACACAAGTGCGAAAAGTGGTTTTTCAACACTAACACAAGTGCGAAAAATGGATTTTCCACACTAATACAAGTGCAAAAGTGGTTTCCTGCACCAACACAACTGCGAAAAGTGGTTTTTCAACACTAACACAAGTGTGAAAAGTGGTTTTTCAACACAAACACAAGTGCGAAAAGGGGTTTTTCAACACTAACACAAGTGCGAAAAGTGGTTTTTCAACACTAACACAAGTGCGAAAAGTGGTTTTTCCACACTAATACAAGTGCAAAAGCGGTTTCCTGCACCAACACAAGTGCGAAAAGTGGTTTTTCAACACTAACACAAGTTCGAAAAGTAGTTTTTCAACACTATCACAAGTGCAAAAAGTGTTTTTTCCACACTAATACAAGTGCAAAAGTGGTTTCCTGCACCAACACAAGTGCGAAAAGTGTTTTTTCAACACTATCACAAGTGCAAAAAGTGGTTTTTTAACACTAACACAAGTGCGAAAAGTGGTTTTTCCACACTAATACAAGTGCAAAAGTGGTTTCCTGCACCAACACAAGTGCGAAAAGTGGTTTTTCAACACTATCACAAGTGCAAAAAGTGTTTTTTCCACACTAATACAAGTGCAAAAGTGGTTTCCTGCACCAACACAAGTGCGAAAAGTGGTTTTTCAACACTAACACAAGTGCGAAAAGTGGTTTTTCAACACTAACACAAGTGCGAAAAGTGGTTTTTCAACACTAACACAAGTGCGAAAAGTGGTTTTTCCACACTAATACAAGTGCAAAAGTGGTTTCCTGCACCAACACAAGTGCGAAAGGTGGTTTTTCAACACTAACACAAGTGCGAAAAGTGGTTTTTCAACACTAACACAAGTGCGAAAAGTGGTTTTTCCACACTAATGCAAATGCAAAAGTGGTTTCCTGCACCAATACAAGTGCGAGAAGTGGTTTTTCAACACTAACACAAGTGCAAAAAGTGTTTTTTCCACACGAATACAAGTGCAAAAGTGGTTTCCTGCACCAACACAAGTGCGAAAAGTGGCTTTTCAACACTAACACAAGTGCGAAAAGTGGTTTTTCAACACTAACACAAGTGCGAAAAGTGGTTTTTCAACACTAACACAAGTGCGAAAAGTGGTTTTTCCACACTAATACAAGTGCAAAAGTGGTTTTTCAACACTAACACAAGTGCGAAAAGTGGTTTTTCAACACTAACTCAAGTGCGAAAAGTGGTTTTTCAACACTATCACAAGTGCAAAAAGTGTTTTTTCCACACTAATACAAGTGCAAAAGTGGTTTCCTGCACCAACACAAGTGCGAAAAGTGGGTTTTTCAACACGAACACAAGTGCGAAAAGTGGTTTTTCAACACTAACACAAGTGCGAAAAGTGGTTTTTCAACACTAACACAAGTGCGAAAAGTGGTTTTTCAACACTATCACAAGTGCAAAAAGTGTTTTTTGCACACTAATACAAGTGCAAAAGTGGTTTCCTGCACCAACACAAGTGCGAAAAGTGGTTTTTCAACACTAACACAAGTGCGAAAAGTGGTTTTTTAACACTAACACAAGTGCGAAAAGTGGTTTTTCCACACTAATACAAGTGCAAAAGTGGTTTCCTGCACCAACACAAGTGCGAAAAGTGGTTTTTCAACACTATCACAAGTGCAAAAAGTGTTTTTTCCACACTAATACAAGTGCAAAAGTGGTTTCCTGCACCAACACAAGTGCGAAAAGTGGTTTTTCAACACTAACACAAGTGCGAAAAGTGGTTTTTCAACACTAACACAAGTGCGAAAAGTGGTTTTTCAACACTAACGTCTAACACAAGTGCGAAAAGTGGTTTTTCAACACTATCACAAGTGCAAAAAGTGTTTTTTCAACACGAATACAAGTGCAAAAGTGGTTTCCTGCACGAACACAAGTGCGAAAAGTGGCTTTTCAACACCAACACAAGTGCGAAAAGTGGTTTTTCAACACTAACACAAGTGCGAAAAGTGGTTTTTCAACACTAACACAAGTGCGAAAAGTGGTTTTTCCACACTAATACAAGTGCAAAAGTGGTTTTTCAACACTAACACAAGTGCGAAAAGTGGTTTTTCAACACGAACTCAAGTGCGAAAAGTGGTTTTTCAACACTATCACAAGTGCAAAAAGTGTTTTTTCCACACTAATACAAGTGCAAAAGTGGTTTCCTGCACCAACACAAGTGCGAAAAGTGGGTTTTTCAACACTAACACAAGTGCGAAAAGTGGTTTTTCAACACTAACACAAGTGCGAAAAGTGGTTTTTCAACACTAACACAAGTGCGAAAAGTGGTTTTACCACACTAATACAAGTGCAAAAGTGGTTTCCTGCACCAACACAAGTGCGAAAAGTGGTTTTTCAACACTAACACAAGTACGAAAAGTGGTTTTTCAACACTATCACAAGTGCAAAAAGTGTTTTTTCCACACTTTTTCAAGTGTAAAAGTGGTTTCCTGCACCAACACAAGTGCGAAAAGTGGTTTTTCAACACTAACACAAGTGCGAAAAGTGGTTTTTCAACACTAACACAAGTGCGAAAAATGGATTTTCCACACTAATACAAGTGCAAAAGTGGTTTCCTGCACCAACACAACTGCGAAAAGTGGTTTTTCAACACTAACACAAGTGTGAAAAGTGGTTTTTCAACACAAACACAAGTGCAAAAAGGGGTTTTTCAACACTAACACAAGTGCGAAAAGTGGTTTTTCAACACTAACACAAGTGCGAAAAGTGGTTTTTCCACACTAATACAAGTGCAAAAGCGGTTTCCTGCACCAACACAAGTGCGAAAAGTGGTTTTTCAACACTAACACAAGTTCGAAAAGTGGTTTTTCAACACTATCACAAGTGCAAAAAGTGTTTTTTCCACACTAATACAAGTGCAAAAGTGGTTTCCTGCACCAACACAAGTGCGAAAGGTGGTTTTTCAACACTAACACAAGTGCGAAAAGTGGTTTTTTAACACTAACACAAGTGCGAAAAGTGGTTTTTCCACACTAATACAAGTGCAAAAGTGGTTTCCTGCACCAACACAAGTGCGAAAAGTGGTTTTTCAACACTATCACAAGTGCAAAAAGTGTTTTTTCCACACTAATACAAGTGCAAAAGTGGTTTCCTGCACCAACACAAGTGCGAAAAGTGGTTTTTCAACACTAACACAAGTGCGAAAAGTGGTTTTTCAACACTAACACAAGTGCGAAAAGTGGTTTTTCAACACTAACACAAGTGCGAAAAGTGGTTTTTCCACACTAATACAAGTGCAAAAGTGGTTTCCTGCACCAACACAAGTGCGAAAGGTGGTTTTTCAACACTAACACAAGTGCGAAAAGTGGTTTTTCAACACTAACACAAGTGCGAAAAGTGGTTTTTCCACACTAATGCAAATGCAAAAGTGGTTTCCTGCACCAACACAAGTGCGAGAAGTGGTTTTTCAACACTAACACAAGTGCAAAAAGTGGTTTTTCAACACTAACACAAGTGCAAAAACTGGTTTTTCCACACTAATACAAGTGTAAAAGTGGTTTCCTGCACCAACACAAGTGCGAAAAGTGGTTTTTCAACACTAACACAAGTGCGAAAAGTGGTTTTTCAACACTAACACAAGTGCGAAAAATGGATTTTCCACACTAATACAAGTGCAAAAGTGGTTTCCTGCACCAACACAAGTGCGAAAAGTGGTTTTTCAACACTAACACAAGTGCGAAAAGTGGTTTTTCAACACTAACACAAGTGCGAAAAGTGGTTTTTCAACACTAACGTCTAACACAAGTGCGAAAAGTGGTTTTTCAACACTATCACAAGTGCAAAAAGTGTTTTTTCAACACGAATACAAGTGCAAAAGTGGTTTCCTGCACGAACACAAGTGCGAAAAGTGGCTTTTCAACACCAACACAAGTGCGAAAAGTGGTTTTTCAACACTAACACAAGTGCGAAAAGTGGTTTTTCAACACTAACACAAGTGCGAAAAGTGGTTTTTCCACACTAATACAAGTGCAAAAGTGGTTTTTCAACACTAACACAAGTGCGAAAAGTGGTTTTTCAACACGAACTCAAGTGCGAAAAGTGGTTTTTCAACACTATCACAAGTGCAAAAAGTGTTTTTTCCACACTAATACAAGTGCAAAAGTGGTTTCCTGCACCAACACAAGTGCGAAAAGTGGGTTTTTCAACACTAACACAAGTGCGAAAAGTGGTTTTTCAACACTAACACAAGTGCGAAAAGTGGTTTTTCAACACTAACACAAGTGCGAAAAGTGGTTTTACCACACTAATACAAGTGCAAAAGTGGTTTCCTGCACCAACACAAGTGCGAAAAGTGGTTTTTCAACACTAACACAAGTACGAAAAGTGGTTTTTCAACACTATCACAAGTGCAAAAAGTGTTTTTTCCACACTTATACAAGTGTAAAAGTGGTTTCCTGCACCAACACAAGTGCGAAAAGTGGTTTTTCAACACTAACACAAGTGCGAAAAGTGGTTTTTCAACACTAACACAAGTGCGAAAAATGGATTTTCCACACTAATACAAGTGCAAAAGTGGTTTCCTGCACCAACACAACTGCGAAAGGTGGTTTTTCATCACTAACACAAGTGTGAAAAGTGGTTTTTCAACACAAACACAAGTGCAAAAAGGGGTTTTTCAATACTAACACAAGTGCGAAAAGTGGTTTTTCAACACTAACACAAGTGCGAAAAGTGGTTTTTCAACACTAACACAAGTGCGAAAAGTGGTTTTTCCACACTAATACAAGTGCAAAAGTGGTTTCCTGCACCAACACAAGTGCGAAAAGTGGTTTTTCAACACTAACACAAGTGCAAAAAGTGGTTTTTCAACACTATCACAAGTGCAAAAAGTGTTTTTTCCACACGAATACAAGTGCAAAAGTGGTTTCCTGCACCAACACAAGTGCGAAAAGTGGCTTTTCAACACTAACACAAGTGCGAAAAGTGGTTTTTCAACACTAACACAAGTGCGAAAAGTGGTTTTTCAACACTAACACAAGTGCGAAAAGTGGTTTTTCCACACTAATACAAGTGCAAAAGTGGTTTTTCAACACTAACACAAGTGCGAAAAGTGGTTTTTCAACACTAACTCAAGTGCGAAAAGTGGTTTTTCAACACTATCACAAGTGCAAAAAGTGTTTTTTCCACACTAATACAAGTGCAAAAGTGGTTTCCTGCACCAACACAAGTGCGAAAAATGGGTTTTTCAACACTAACACAAGTGCGAAAAGTGGTTTTTCAACACTAACACAAGTGCGAAAAGTGGTTTTTCAACACTAACACAAGTGCGAAAAGTGGTTTTACCACACTAATACAAGTGCAAAAGTGGTTTCCTGCACCAACACAAGTGCGAAAAGTGGTTTTTCAACACTAACACAAGTACGAAAAGTGGTTTTTCAACACTATCACAAGTGCAAAAAGTGTTTTTTCCACACTAATACAAGTGTAAAAGTGGTTTCCTGCACCAACACAAGTGCGAAAAGTGGTTTTTCAACACTAACACAAGTGCGAAAAGTGGTTTTTCAACACTAACACAAGTGCGAAAAATGGATTTTCCACACTAATACAAGTGCAAAAGTGGTTTCCTGCACCAACACAACTGCGAAAAGTGGTTTTTCAACACTAACACAAGTGTGAAAAGTGGTTTTTCAACACAAACACAAGTGCGAAAAGGGGTTTTTCAACACTAACACAAGTGCGAAAAGTGGTTTTTCAACACTAACACAAGTGCGAAAAGTGGTTTTTCCACACTAATACAAGTGCAAAAGCGGTTTCCTGCACCAACACAAGTGCGAAAAGTGGTTTTTCAACACTAACACAAGTTCGAAAAGTGGTTTTTCAACACTATCACAAGTGCAAAAAGTGTTTTTTCCACACTAATACAAGTGCAAAAGTGGTTTCCTGCACCAACACAAGTGCGAAAAGTGTTTTTTCAACACTATCACAAGTGCAAAAAGTGGTTTTTTAACACTAACACAAGTGCGAAAAGTGGTTTTTCCACACTAATACAAGTGCAAAAGTGGTTTCCTGCACCAACACAAGTGCGAAAAGTGGTTTTTCAACACTATCACAAGTGCAAAAAGTGTTTTTTCCACACTAATACAAGTGCAAAAGTGGTTTCCTGCACCAACACAAGTGCGAAAAGTGGTTTTTCAACACTAACACAAGTGCGAAAAGTGGTTTTTCAACACTAACACAAGTGCGAAAAGTGGTTTTTCAACACTAACACAAGTGCGAAAAGTGGTTTTTCCACACTAATACAAGTGCAAAAGTGGTTTCCTGCACCAACACAAGTGCGAAAGGTGGTTTTTCAACACTAACACAAGTGCGAAAAGTGGTTTTTCAACACTAACACAAGTGCGAAAAGTGGTTTTTCCACACTAATGCAAATGCAAAAGTGGTTTCCTGCACCAATACAAGTGCGAGAAGTGGTTTTTCAACACTAACACAAGTGCAAAAAGTGTTTTTTCCACACGAATACAAGTGCAAAAGTGGTTTCCTGCACCAACACAAGTGCGAAAAGTGGCTTTTCAACACTAACACAAGTGCGAAAAGTGGTTTTTCAACACTAACACAAGTGCGAAAAGTGGTTTTTCAACACTAACACAAGTGCGAAAAGTGGTTTTTCCACACTAATACAAGTGCAAAAGTGGTTTTTCAACACTAACACAAGTGCGAAAAGTGGTTTTTCAACACTAACTCAAGTGCGAAAAGTGGTTTTTCAACACTATCACAAGTGCAAAAAGTGTTTTTTCCACACTAATACAAGTGCAAAAGTGGTTTCCTGCACCAACACAAGTGCGAAAAGTGGGTTTTTCAACACGAACACAAGTGCGAAAAGTGGTTTTTCAACACCAACACAAGTGCGAGAAGTGGTTTTTCAACACTAACACAAGTGCAAAAAGTGGTTTTTCAACACTATCACAAGTGCAAAAAGTGTTTTTTGCACACTAATACAAGTGCAAAAGTGGTTTCCTGCACCAACACAAGTGCGAAAAGTGGTTTTTCAACACTAACACAAGTGCGAAAAGTGGTTTTTTAACACTAACACAAGTGCGAAAAGTGGTTTTTCCACACTAATACAAGTGCAAAAGTGGTTTCCTGCACCAACACAAGTGCGAAAAGTGGTTTTTCAACACTATCACAAGTGCAAAAAGTGTTTTTTCCACACTAATACAAGTGCAAAAGTGGTTTCCTGCACCAACACAAGTGCGAAAAGTGGTTTTTCAACACTAACACAAGTGCGAAAAGTGGTTTTTCAACACTAACACAAGTGCGAAAAGTGGTTTTTCAACACTAACGTCTAACACAAGTGCGAAAAGTGGTTTTTCAACACTATCACAAGTGCAAAAAGTGTTTTTTCAACACGAATACAAGTGCAAAAGTGGTTTCCTGCACGAACACAAGTGCGAAAAGTGGCTTTTCAACACCAACACAAGTGCGAAAAGTGGTTTTTCAACACTAACACAAGTGCGAAAAGTGGTTTTTCAACACTAACACAAGTGCGAAAAGTGGTTTTTCCACACTAATACAAGTGCAAAAGTGGTTTTTCAACACTAACACAAGTGCGAAAAGTGGTTTTTCAACACGAACTCAAGTGCGAAAAGTGGTTTTTCAACACTATCACAAGTGCAAAAAGTGTTTTTTCCACACTAATACAAGTGCAAAAGTGGTTTCCTGCACCAACACAAGTGCGAAAAGTGGTTTTTCAACACTAACTCAAGTGCGAAAAGTGGTTTTTCAACACTATCACAAGTGCAAAAAGTGTTTTTTCCACACTAATACAAGTGCAAAAGTGGTTTCCTGCACCAACACAAGTGCGAAAAGTGGGTTTTTCAACACTAACACAAGTGCGAAAAGTGGTTTTTCAACACTAACACAAGTGCGAAAAGTGGTTTTTCAACACTAACACAAGTGCGAAAAGTGGTTTTACCACACTAATACAAGTGCAAAAGTGGTTTCCTGCACCAACACAAGTGCGAAAAGTGGTTTTTCAACACTAACACAAGTACGAAAAGTGGTTTTTCAACACTATCACAAGTGCAAAAAGTGTTTTTTCCACACTAATACAAGTGTAAAAGTGGTTTCCTGCACCAACACAAGTGCGAAAAGTGGTTTTTCAACACTAACACAAGTGCGAAAAGTGGTTTTTCAACACTAACACAAGTGCGAAAAATGGATTTTCCACACTAATACAAGTGCAAAAGTGGTTTCCTGCACCAACACAACTGCGAAAAGTGGTTTTTCAACACTAACACAAGTGTGAAAAGTGGTTTTTCAACACAAACACAAGTGCGAAAAGGGGTTTTTCAACACTAACACAAGTGCGAAAAGTGGTTTTTCAACACTAACACAAGTGCGAAAAGTGGTTTTTCCACACTAATACAAGTGCAAAAGCGGTTTCCTGCACCAACACAAGTGCGAAAAGTGGTTTTTCAACACTAACACAAGTTCGAAAAGTGGTTTTTCAACACTATCACAAGTGCAAAAAGTGTTTTTTCCACACTAATACAAGTGCAAAAGTGGTTTCCTGCACCAACACAAGTGCGAAAAGTGTTTTTTCAACACTATCACAAGTGCAAAAAGTGGTTTTTTAACACTAACACAAGTGCGAAAAGTGGTTTTTCCACACTAATACAAGTGCAAAAGTGGTTTCCTGCACCAACACAAGTGCGAAAAGTGGTTTTTCAACACTATCACAAGTGCAAAAAGTGTTTTTTCCACACTAATACAAGTGCAAAAGTGGTTTCCTGCACCAACACAAGTGCGAAAAGTGGTTTTTCAACACTAACACAAGTGCGAAAAGTGGTTTTTCAACACTAACACAAGTGCGAAAAGTGGTTTTTCAACACTAACACAAGTGCGAAAAGTGGTTTTTCCACACTAATACAAGTGCAAAAGTGGTTTCCTGCACCAACACAAGTGCGAAAGGTGGTTTTTCAACACTAACACAAGTGCGAAAAGTGGTTTTTCAACACTAACACAAGTGCGAAAAGTGGTTTTTCCACACTAATGCAAATGCAAAAGTGGTTTCCTGCACCAATACAAGTGCGAGAAGTGGTTTTTCAACACTAACACAAGTGCAAAAAGTGTTTTTTCCACACGAATACAAGTGCAAAAGTGGTTTCCTGCACCAACACAAGTGCGAAAAGTGGCTTTTCAACACTAACACAAGTGCGAAAAGTGGTTTTTCAACACTAACACAAGTGCGAAAAGTGGTTTTTCAACACTAACACAAGTGCGAAAAGTGGTTTTTCCACACTAATACAAGTGCAAAAGTGGTTTTTCAACACTAACACAAGTGCGAAAAGTGGTTTTTCAACACTAACTCAAGTGCGAAAAGTGGTTTTTCAACACTATCACAAGTGCAAAAAGTGTTTTTTCCACACTAATACAAGTGCAAAAGTGGTTTCCTGCACCAACACAAGTGCGAAAAGTGGGTTTTTCAACACGAACACAAGTGCGAAAAGTGGTTTTTCAACACCAACACAAGTGCGAGAAGTGGTTTTTCAACACTAACACAAGTGCAAAAAGTGGTTTTTCAACACTATCACAAGTGCAAAAAGTGTTTTTTGCACACTAATACAAGTGCAAAAGTGGTTTCCTGCACCAACACAAGTGCGAAAAGTGGTTTTTCAACACTAACACAAGTGCGAAAAGTGGTTTTTTAACACTAACACAAGTGCGAAAAGTGGTTTTTCCACACTAATACAAGTGCAAAAGTGGTTTCCTGCACCAACACAAGTGCGAAAAGTGGTTTTTCAACACTATCACAAGTGCAGTGTTTTTTCCACACTAATACAAGTGCAAAAGTGGTTTCCTGCACCAACACAAGTGCGAAAAGTGGTTTTTCAACACTAACACAAGTGCGAAAAGTGGTTTTTCAACACTAACACAAGTGCGAAAAGTGGTTTTTCAACACTAACGTCTAACACAAGTGCGAAAAGTGGTTTTTCAACACTATCACAAGTGCAAAAAGTGTTTTTTCAACACGAATACAAGTGCAAAAGTGGTTTCCTGCACGAACACAAGTGCGAAAAGTGGCTTTTCAACACCAACACAAGTGCGAAAAGTGGTTTTTCAACACTAACACAAGTGCGAAAAGTGGTTTTTCAACACTAACACAAGTGCGAAAAGTGGTTTTTCCACACTAATACAAGTGCAAAAGTGGTTTTTCAACACTAACACAAGTGCGAAAAGTGGTTTTTCAACACGAACTCAAGTGCGAAAAGTGGTTTTTCAACACTATCACAAGTGCAAAAAGTGTTTTTTCCACACTAATACAAGTGCAAAAGTGGTTTCCTGCACCAACACAAGTGCGAAAAGTGGTTTTTCAACACTAACTCAAGTGCGAAAAGTGGTTTTTCAACACTATCACAAGTGCAAAAAGTGTTTTTTCCACACTAATACAAGTGCAAAAGTGGTTTCCTGCACCAACACAAGTGCGAAAAGTGGGTTTTTCAACACTAACACAAGTGCGAAAAGTGGTTTTTCAACACTAACACAAGTGCGAAAAGTGGTTTTTCAACACTAACACAAGTGCGAAAAGTGGTTTTACCACACTAATACAAGTGCAAAAGTGGTTTCCTGCACCAACACAAGTGCGAAAAGTGGTTTTTCAACACTAACACAAGTACGAAAAGTGGTTTTTCAACACTATCACAAGTGCAAAAAGTGTTTTTTCCACACTTATACAAGTGTAAAAGTGGTTTCCTGCACCAACACAAGTGCGAAAAGTGGTTTTTCAACACTAACACAAGTGCGAAAAGTGGTTTTTCAACACTAACACAAGTGCGAAAAATGGATTTTCCACACTAATACAAGTGCAAAAGTGGTTTCCTGCACCAACACAACTGCGAAAAGTGGTTTTTCAACACTAACACAAGTGTGAAAAGTGGTTTTTCAACACAAACACAAGTGCAAAAAGGGGTTTTTCAACACTAACACAAGTGCGAAAAGTGGTTTTTCAACACTAACACAAGTGCGAAAAGTGGTTTTTCCACACTAATACAAGTGCAAAAGCGGTTTCCTGCACCAACACAAGTGCGAAAAGTGGTTTTTCAACACTAACACAAGTTCGAAAAGTGGTTTTTCAACACTATCACAAGTGCAAAAAGTGTTTTTTCCACACTAATACAAGTGCAAAAGTGGTTTCCTGCACCAACACAAGTGCGAAAGGTGGTTTTTCAACACTAACACAAGTGCGAAAAGTGGTTTTTTAACACTAACACAAGTGCGAAAAGTGGTTTTTCCACACTAATACAAGTGCAAAAGTGGTTTCCTGCACCAACACAAGTGCGAAAAGTGGTTTTTCAACACTATCACAAGTGCAAAAAGTGTTTTTTCCACACTAATACAAGTGCAAAAGTGGTTTCCTGCACCAACACAAGTGCGAAAAGTGGTTTTTCAACACTAACACAAGTGCGAAAAGTGGTTTTTCAACACTAACACAAGTGCGAAAAGTGGTTTTTCAACACTAACACAAGTGCGAAAAGTGGTTTTTCCACACTAATACAAGTGCAAAAGTGGTTTCCTGCACCAACACAAGTGCGAAAGGTGGTTTTTCAACACTAACACAAGTGCGAAAAGTGGTTTTTCAACACTAACACAAGTGCGAAAAGTGGTTTTTCCACACTAATGCAAATGCAAAAGTGGTTTCCTGCACCAACACAAGTGCGAGAAGTGGTTTTTCAACACTAACACAAGTGCAAAAAGTGGTTTTTCAACACTAACACAAGTGCAAAAACTGGTTTTTCCACACTAATACAAGTGCAAAAGTGGTTTCCTGCACCAACACAAGTGCGAAAAGTGGTTTTTCAACACTAACACAAGTGCGAAAAGTGGTTTTTCAACACTAACACAAGTGCGAAAAGTGGTTTTTCAACACTAACACAAGTGCGAAAAGTGGTTTTTCCACACTAATACAAGTGCAAAAGTGGTTTCCTGCACCAACACAAGTCCGAAAAGTGGTTTTTCAACACAAACACAAGTGCGAAAAGGGGTTTTTCAACACTAACACAAGTGCGAAAAGTGGTTTTTCAACACTAACACAAGTGCGAAAGGTGGTTTTTCCACACTAATACAAGTGCAAAAGCGGTTTCCAGCACCAACACAAGTGCGAAAAGTGGTTTTTCAACACTAATGCAAGTGCGAAAAGTGGTTTTTCAACACTATCACAAGTGCAAAAAGTGTTTTTTCCACACTAATACAAGTGCAAAAGTGGTTTCCTGCACCAACACAAGTGCGAAAAGTGGTTTTTCAACACTAACACAAGTGCGAAAAGTGGTTTTTTAACACTAACACAAGTGCGAAAAGTGGTTTTTCCACACTAATACAAGTGCAAAAGTGGTTTCCTGCACCAACACAAGTGCGAAAAGTGGTTTTTCAACACTATCACAAGTGCAAAAAGTGTTTTTTCCACACTAATACAAGTGCAAAAGTGGTTTCCTGCACCAACACAAGGGCGAAAAGTGGTTTTTCAACACTAACACAAGTGCGAAAAGTGGTTTTTCAACACTAACACAAGTGCGAAAAGTGGTTTTTCAACACTAACACAAGTGCGAAAAGTGGTTTTTCCACACTAATACAAGTGCAAAAGTGGTTTTTCAACACTAACACAAGTGCGAAAAGTGGTTTTTCAACACTAACTCAAGTGCGAAAAGTGGTTTTTCAACACTATCACAAGTGCAAAAAGTGTTTTTTCCACACTAATACAAGTGCAAAAGTGGTTTCCTACACCAACACAAGTGCGAAAAATGGGTTTTTCAACACTAACACAAGTGCGAAAAGTGGTTTTTCAACACTAACACAAGTGCGAAAAGTGGTTTTTCAACACTAACACAAGTGCGAAAAGTGGTTTTACCACACTAATACAAGTGCAAAAGTGGTTTCCTGCACCAACACAAGTGCGAAAAGTGGTTTTTCAACACTAACACAAGTACGAAAAGTGGTTTTTCAACACTATCACAAGTGCAAAAAGTGTTTTTTCCACACTAATACAAGTGTAAAAGTGGTTTCCTGCACCAACACAAGTGCGAAAAGTGGTTTTTCAACACTAACACAAGTGCGAAAAGTGGTTTTTCAACACTAACACAAGTGCGAAAAATGGATTTTCCACACTAATACAAGTGCAAAAGTGGTTTCCTGCACCAACACAACTGCGAAAAGTGGTTTTTCAACACTAACACAAGTGTGAAAAGTGGTTTTTCAACACAAACACAAGTGCGAAAAGGGGTTTTTCAACACTAACACAAGTGCGAAAAGTGGTTTTTCAACACTAACACAAGTGCGAAAAGTGGTTTTTCCACACTAATACAAGTGCAAAAGCGGTTTCCTGCACCAACACAAGTGCGAAAAGTGGTTTTTCAACACTAACACAAGTTCGAAAAGTGGTTTTTCAACACTATCACAAGTGCAAAAAGTGTTTTTTCCACACTAATACAAGTGCAAAAGTGGTTTCCTGCACCAACACAAGTGCGAAAAGTGTTTTTTCAACACTATCACAAGTGCAAAAAGTGGTTTTTTAACACTAACACAAGTGCGAAAAGTGGTTTTTCCACACTAATACAAGTGCAAAAGTGGTTTCCTGCACCAACACAAGTGCGAAAAGTGGTTTTTCAACACTATCACAAGTGCAAAAAGTGTTTTTTCCACACTAATACAAGTGCAAAAGTGGTTTCCTGCACCAACACAAGTGCGAAAAGTGGCTTTTCAACACCAACACAAGTGCGAAAAGTGGTTTTTCAACACTAACACAAGTGCGAAAAGTGGTTTTTCAACACTAACACAAGTGCGAAAAGTGGTTTTTCCACACTAATACAAGTGCAAAAGTGGTTTTTCAACACTAACACAAGTGCGAAAAGTGGTTTTTCAACACGAACTCAAGTGCGAAAAGTGGTTTTTCAACACTATCACAAGTGCAAAAAGTGTTTTTTCCACACTAATACAAGTGCAAAAGTGGTTTCCTGCACCAACACAAGTGCGAAAAGTGGGTTTTTCAACACTAACACAAGTGCGAAAAGTGGTTTTTCAACACTAACACAAGTGCGAAAAGTGGTTTTTCAACACTAACACAAGTGCGAAAAGTGGTTTTACCACACTAATACAAGTGCAAAAGTGGTTTCCTGCACCAACACAAGTGCGAAAAGTGGTTTTTCAACACTAACACAAGTACGAAAAGTGGTTTTTCAACACTATCACAAGTGCAAAAAGTGTTTTTTCCACACTTATACAAGTGTAAAAGTGGTTTCCTGCACCAACACAAGTGCGAAAAGTGGTTTTTCAACACTAACACAAGTGCGAAAAGTGGTTTTTCAACACTAACACAAGTGCGAAAAATGGATTTTCCACACTAATACAAGTGCAAAAGTGGTTTCCTGCACCAACACAACTGCGAAAAGTGGTTTTTCAACACTAACACAAGTGTGAAAAGTGGTTTTTCAACACAAACACAAGTGCAAAAAGGGGTTTTTCAACACTAACACAAGTGCGAAAAGTGGTTTTTCAACACTAACACAAGTGCGAAAAGTGGTTTTTCCACACTAATACAAGTGCAAAAGCGGTTTCCTGCACCAACACAAGTGCGAAAAGTGGTTTTTCAACACTAACACAAGTTCGAAAAGTGGTTTTTCAACACTATCACAAGTGCAAAAAGTGTTTTTTCCACACTAATACAAGTGCAAAAGTGGTTTCCTGCACCAACACAAGTGCGAAAAGTGGTTTTTCAACACTAACACAAGTGCGAAAAGTGGTTTTTCAACACTAACACAAGTGCGAAAAGTGGTTTTTCAACACTAACACAAGTGCGAAAAGTGGTTTTTCCACACTAATACAAGTGCAAAAGTGGTTTCCTGCACCAACACAAGTGCGAAAGGTGGTTTTTCAACACTAACACAAGTGCGAAAAGTGGTTTTTCAACACTAACACAAGTGCGAAAAGTGGTTTTTCCACACTAATGCAAATGCAAAAGTGGTTTCCTGCACCAACACAAGTGCGAGAAGTGGTTTTTCAACACTAACACAAGTGCAAAAAGTGGTTTTTCAACACTAACACAAGTGCAAAAACTGGTTTTTCCACACTAATACAAGTGCAAAAGTGGTTTCCTGCACCAACACAAGTGCGAAAAGTGGTTTTTCAACACTAACACAAGTGCGAAAAGTGGTTTTTCAACACTAACACAAGTGCGAAAAGTGGTTTTTCAACACTAACACAAGTGCGAAAAGTGGTTTTTCCACACTAATACAAGTGCAAAAGTGGTTTCCTGCACCAACACAAGTCCGAAAAGTGGTTTTTCAACACAAACACAAGTGCGAAAAGGGGTTTTTCAACACTAACACAAGTGCGAAAAGTGGTTTTTCAACACTAACACAAGTGCGAAAGGTGGTTTTTCCACACTAATACAAGTGCAAAAGCGGTTTCCAGCACCAACACAAGTGCGAAAAGTGGTTTTTCAACACTAATGCAAGTGCGAAAAGTGGTTTTTCAACACTATCACAAGTGCAAAAAGTGTTTTTTTCCACACTAATACAAGTGCAAAAGTGGTTTCCTGCACCAACACAAGTGCGAAAAGTGGTTTTTCAACACTAACACAAGTGCGAAAAGTGGTTTTTTAACACTAACACAAGTGCGAAAAGTGGTTTTTCCACACTAATACAAGTGCAAAAGTGGTTTCCTGCACCAACACAAGTGCGAAAAGTGGTTTTTCAACACTATCACAAGTGCAAAAAGTGTTTTTTCCACACTAATACAAGTGCAAAAGTGGTTTCCTGCACCAACACAAGGGCGAAAAGTGGTTTTTCAACACTAACACAAGTGCGAAAAGTGGTTTTTCAACACTAACACAAGTGCGAAAAGTGGTTTTTCAACACTAACACAAGTGCGAAAAGTGGTTTTTCCACACTAATACAAGTGCAAAAGTGGTTTTTCAACACTAACACAAGTGCGAAAAGTGGTTTTTCAACACTAACTCAAGTGCGAAAAGTGGTTTTTCAACACTATCACAAGTGCAAAAAGTGTTTTTTCCACACTAATACAAGTGCAAAAGTGGTTTCCTACACCAACACAAGTGCGAAAAATGGGTTTTTCAACACTAACACAAGTGCGAAAAGTGGTTTTTCAACACTAACACAAGTGCGAAAAGTGGTTTTTCAACACTAACACAAGTGCGAAAAGTGGTTTTACCACACTAATACAAGTGCAAAAGTGGTTTCCTGCACCAACACAAGTGCGAAAAGTGGTTTTTCAACACTAACACAAGTACGAAAAGTGGTTTTTCAACACTATCACAAGTGCAAAAAGTGTTTTTTCCACACTAATACAAGTGTAAAAGTGGTTTCCTGCACCAACACAAGTGCGAAAAGTGGTTTTTCAACACTAACACAAGTGCGAAAAGTGGTTTTTCAACACTAACACAAGTGCGAAAAATGGATTTTCCACACTAATACAAGTGCAAAAGTGGTTTCCTGCACCAACACAACTGCGAAAAGTGGTTTTTCAACACTAACACAAGTGTGAAAAGTGGTTTTTCAACACAAACACAAGTGCGAAAAGGGGTTTTTCAACACTAACACAAGTGCGAAAAGTGGTTTTTCAACACTAACACAAGTGCGAAAAGTGGTTTTTCCACACTAATACAAGTGCAAAAGCGGTTTCCTGCACCAACACAAGTGCGAAAAGTGGTTTTTCAACACTAACACAAGTTCGAAAAGTGGTTTTTCAACACTATCACAAGTGCAAAAAGTGTTTTTTCCACACTAATACAAGTGCAAAAGTGGTTTCCTGCACCAACACAAGTGCGAAAAGTGTTTTTTCAACACTATCACAAGTGCAAAAAGTGGTTTTTTAACACTAACACAAGTGCGAAAAGTGGTTTTTCCACACTAATACAAGTGCAAAAGTGGTTTCCTGCACCAACACAAGTGCGAAAAGTGGTTTTTCAACACTATCACAAGTGCAAAAAGTGTTTTTTCCACACTAATACAAGTGCAAAAGTGGTTTCCTGCACCAACACAAGTGCGAAAAGTGTTTTTCAACACTAACACAAGTGCGAAAAGTGGTTTTTCAACACTAACACAAGTGCGAAAAGTGGTTTTTCAACACTAACATAAGTGCGAAAAGTGGTTTTTCCACACTAATACAAGTGCAAAAGTGGTTTCCTGCACCAACACAAGTGCGAAAGGTGGTTTTTCAACACTAACACAAGTGCGAAAAGTGGTTTTTCAACACTAACACAAGTGCGAAAAGTGGTTTTTCCACACTAATGCAAATGCAAAAGTGGTTTCCTGCACCAATACAAGTGCGAGAAGTGGTTTTTCAACACTAACACAAGTGCAAAAAGTGTTTTTTCCACACGAATACAAGTGCAAAAGTGGTTTCCTGCACCAACACAAGTGCGAAAAGTGGCTTTTCAACACTAACACAAGTGCGAAAAGTGGTTTTTCAACACTAACACAAGTGCGAAAAGTGGTTTTTCAACACTAACACAAGTGCGAAAAGTGGTTTTTCCACGCTAATACAAGTGCAAAAGTGGTTTTTCAACACTAACACAAGTGCGAAAAGTGGTTTTTCAACACTAACTCAAGTGCGAAAAGTGGTTTTTCAACACTATCACAAGTGCAAAAAGTGTTTTTTCCACACTAATACAAGTGCAAAAGTGGTTTCCTGCACCAACACAAGTGCGAAAAGTGGGTTTTTCAACACGAACACAAGTGCGAAAAGTGGTTTTTCAACACTAACACAAGTGCGAAAAGTGGTTTTTCAACACTAACACAAGTGCGAAAAGTGGTTTTTCAACACTATCACAAGTGCAAAAAGTGTTTTTTGCACACTAATACAAGTGCAAAAGTGGTTTCCTGCACCAACACAAGTGCGAAAAGTGGTTTTTCAACACTAACACAAGTGCGAAAAGTGGTTTTTTAACACTAACACAAGTGCGAAAAGTGGTTTTTCCACACTAATACAAGTGCAAAAGTGGTTTCCTGCACCAACACAAGTGCGAAAAGTGGTTTTTCAACACTATCACAAGTGCAAAAAGTGTTTTTTCCACACTAATACAAGTGCAAAAGTGGTTTCCTGCACCAACACAAGTGCGAAAAGTGGTTTTTCAACACTAACACAAGTGCGAAAAGTGGTTTTTCAACACTAACACAAGTGCGAAAAGTGGTTTTTCAACACTAACGTCTAACACAAGTGCGAAAAGTGGTTTTTCAACACTATCACAAGTGCAAAAAGTGTTTTTTCAACACGAATACAAGTGCAAAAGTGGTTTCCTGCACGAACACAAGTGCGAAAAGTGGCTTTTCAACACCAACACAAGTGCGAAAAGTGGTTTTTCAACACTAACACAAGTGCGAAAAGTGGTTTTTCAACACTAACACAAGTGCGAAAAGTGGTTTTTCCACACTAATACAAGTGCAAAAGTGGTTTTTCAACACTAACACAAGTGCGAAAAGTGGTTTTTCAACACGAACTCAAGTGCGAAAAGTGGTTTTTCAACACTATCACAAGTGCAAAAAGTGTTTTTTCCACACTAATACAAGTGCAAAAGTGGTTTCCTGCACCAACACAAGTGCGAAAAGTGGGTTTTTCAACACTAACACAAGTGCGAAAAGTGGTTTTTCAACACTAACACAAGTGCGAAAAGTGGTTTTTCAACACTAACACAAGTGCGAAAAGTGGTTTTACCACACTAATACAAGTGCAAAAGTGGTTTCCTGCACCAACACAAGTGCGAAAAGTGGTTTTTCAACACTAACACAAGTACGAAAAGTGGTTTTTCAACACTATCACAAGTGCAAAAAGTGTTTTTTCCACACTTATACAAGTGTAAAAGTGGTTTCCTGCACCAACACAAGTGCGAAAAGTGGTTTTTCAACACTAACACAAGTGCGAAAAGTGCTTTTTCAACACTAACACAAGTGCGAAAAATGGATTTTCCACACTAATACAAGTGCAAAAGTGGTTTCCTGCACCAACACAACTGCGAAAAGTGGTTTTTCAACACTAACACAAGTGTGAAAAGTGGTTTTTCAACACAAACACAAGTGCAAAAAGGGGTTTTTCAACACTAACACAAGTGCGAAAAGTGGTTTTTCAACACTAACACAAGTGCGAAAAGTGGTTTTTCCACACTAATACAAGTGCAAAAGCGGTTTCCTGCACCAACACAAGTGCGAAAAGTGGTTTTTCAACACTAACACAAGTTCGAAAAGTGGTTTTTCAACACTATCACAAGTGCAAAAAGTGTTTTTTCCACACTAATACAAGTGCAAAAGTGGTTTCCTGCACCAACACAAGTGCGAAAGGTGGTTTTTCAACACTAACACAAGTGCGAAAAGTGGTTTTTTAACACTAACACAAGTGCGAAAAGTGGTTTTTCCACACTAATACAAGTGCAAAAGTGGTTTCCTGCACCAACACAAGTGCGAAAAGTGGTTTTTCAACACTATCACAAGTGCAAAAAGTGTTTTTTCCACACTAATACAAGTGCAAAAGTGGTTTCCTGCACCAACACAAGTGCGAAAAGTGGTTTTTCAACACTAACACAAGTGCGAAAAGTGGTTTTTCAACACTAACACAAGTGCGAAAAGTGGTTTTTCAACACTAACACAAGTGCGAAAAGTGGTTTGTCCACACTAATACAAGTGCAAAAGTGGTTTCCTGCACCAACACAAGTGCGAAAGGTGGTTTTTCAACACTAACACAAGTGCGAAAAGTGGTTTTTCAACACTAACACAAGTGCGAAAAGTGGTTTTTCCACACTAATGCAAATGCAAAAGTGGTTTCCTGCACCAACACAAGTGCGAGAAGTGGTTTTTCAACACTAACACAAGTGCGAAAAGTGGTTTTTCAACACTATCACAAGTGCAAAAAGTGTTTTTTCCACACTAATACCAGTGCAAAAGTGGTTTCCTGCACCAACACAAGTGCGAAAAGTGGTTTTTCAACACTAACACAAGTGCGAAAAGTGGTTTTTCAACACTAACACAAGTGCGAAAAGTGGTTTTCCACACTAGTACAAGTGCAAAAGTGGTTTCCTGCACCAAAACAAGTGCGAAAAGTGGTTTTTCAACACTAACACAAGTGCGAAAAGTGGTTTTTCAACACTATCACAAGTGCAATAAGTGTTTTTTCCACACTAATACAAGTGCAAAAGTGGTTTCCTGCACCAACACAAGTGCGAAAAGTAGTTTTTCAACACTAACACAAGTGCGAAAAGTGGTTTTTCAACACCAACACAAGTGCGAAAAGTGGTTTTTCAACACTAACACAAGTGCGAAAAGTGGTTTTTCCACACTAATACAAGTGCAAAAGTGGTTTTTCAACACTATCACAAGTGCAAAAAGTGTTTTTTCCACACTAATACAAGTGCAAAAGTGGTTTTTCAACACTATCACAAGTGCAAAAAGTGTTTTTTCCACACTAATACAAGTGCAAAAGTGGTTTCCTGCACCAACACAAGTGCGAAAAGTGGTTTTTCAACACTAACACAATGGCGAAAAGTGGTATTTCAACACTAACACAAGTGCGAAAAGTGGTTTTTCAACACTAACACAAGTGCAAAAAGTGGTTTTTCCACACTAATACAAGTGCAAAAGTGGTTTGCTGCACCAACACAAGTGCGAAAAGTGGTTTTTCAACACTAACACAAGTGTGAAAAGTGGTTTTTCAACACTATCACAAGTGCAAAAGGTGTTTTTTCCACACTAATACAAGTGCAAAAGTGGTTTCCTGCACCAACACAAGTGCAAAAAGTGGTTTTTCAACACTAACACAAGTGCGAAAAGTGGTTTTTCAACACTAACACAAGTGCGAAAAGTGGTTTTTCCACACTAATACAAGTGCAAAAGTGGTTTCCTGCACCAACACAAGTGCGAAAAGTGGTTTTTCAACACTAACACAAGTGTGAAAAGTGGTTTTTCAACACTATCACAAGTGCAAAAAGTGTTTTTTCCACACTAATACAAGTGCAAAAGTGGTTTCCTGCACCAACACAAGTGCTAAAAGTGGTTTTTCAACACTAACACAAGTGCGAAAAGTGGTTTTTCAACACTAACACAAGTGCGAAAAGTGGTTTTTCAACACTAACACAAGTGCGAAAAGTGGTTTTTCCACACTAATACAAGTGCAAAAGTGGTTTCCTGCACCAACACAAGTGCGAAAAGTGGTTTTTCAACACTAACACAAGTGCAAAAAGTGGTTTTTCAACACTATCACAAGTGCAAAAAGTGTTTTTTCCACACGAATACAAGTGCAAAAGTGGTTTCCTGCACCAACACAAGTGCGAAAAGTGGCTTTTCAACACTAACACAAGTGCGAAAAGTGGTTTTTCAACACTAACACAAGTGCGAAAAGTGGTTTTTCAACACTAACACAAGTGCGAAAAGTGGTTTTTCCACACTAATACAAGTGCAAAAGTGGTTTTTCAACACTAACACAAGTGCGAAAAGTGGTTTTTCAACACTAACTCAAGTGCGAAAAGTGGTTTTTCAACACTATCACAAGTGCAAAAAGTGTTTTTTCCACACTAATACAAGTGCAAAAGTGGTTTCCTGCACCAACACAAGTGCGAAAAATGGGTTTTTCAACACTAACACAAGTGCGAAAAGTGGTTTTTCAACACTAACACAAGTGCGAAAAGTGGTTTTTCAACACTAACACAAGTGCGAAAAGTGGTTTTACCACACTAATACAAGTGCAAAAGTGGTTTCCTGCACCAACACAAGTGCGAAAAGTGGTTTTTCAACACTAACACAAGTACGAAAAGTGGTTTTTCAACACTATCACAAGTGCAAAAAGTGTTTTTTCCACACTAATACAAGTGTAAAAGTGGTTTCCTGCACCAACACAAGTGCGAAAAGTGGTTTTTCAACACTAACACAAGTGCGAAAAATGGATTTTCCACACTAATACAAGTGCAAAAGTGGTTTCCTGCACCAACACAACTGCGAAAAGTGGTTTTTCAACACTAACACAAGTGTGAAAAGTGGTTTTTCAACACAAACACAAGTGCGAAAAGGGGTTTTTCAACACTAACACAAGTGCGAAAAGTGGTTTTTCAACACTAACACAAGTGCGAAAAGTGGTTTTTCCACACTAATACAAGTGCAAAAGCGGTTTCCTGCACCAACACAAGTGCGAAAAGTGGTTTTTCAACACTAACACAAGTTCGAAAAGTGGTTTTTCAACACTATCACAAGTGCAAAAAGTGTTTTTTCCACACTAATACAAGTGCAAAAGTGGTTTCCTGCACCAACACAAGTGCGAAAAGTGTTTTTTCAACACTATCACAAGTGCAAAAAGTGGTTTTTTAACACTAACACAAGTGCGAAAAGTGGTTTTTCCACACTAATACAAGTGCAAAAGTGGTTTCCTGCACCAACACAAGTGCGAAAAGTGGTTTTTCAACACTATCACAAGTGCAAAAAGTGTTTTTTCCACACTAATACAAGTGCAAAAGTGGTTTCCTGCACCAACACAAGTGCGAAAAGTGGTTTTTCAACACTAACACAAGTGCGAAAAGTGGTTTTTCAACACTAACACAAGTGCGAAAAGTGGTTTTTCAACACTAACACAAGTGCGAAAAGTGGTTTTTCCACACTAATACAAGTGCAAAAGTGGTTTCCTGCACCAACACAAGTGCGAAAGGTGGTTTTTCAACACTAACACAAGTGCGAAAAGTGGTTTTTCAACACTAACACAAGTGCGAAAAGTGGTTTTT